>NC_084581.2:8737500-8875000 GCF_033978685.3 Nerophis lumbriciformis
CGTAATCTGAAAATTAACCAAACATTAGCGATATTGTTATTATAAGCACAAACGCAGACTGCCTATTTTAGCCGCGCATTAATAGCAGTGAGCAAATGCTAGCTTACATTGCTATTGTTGCCACACTAAGCCGGCGGCTGTTTCTGCTTCGTCTCAAGCTTGCTAAAAGTAAATTCTAGATTATAATTCATGCATTTCTCACCCTTGTTGTAGACAAATATAGCTATGGACCGACAGGCTGTCGACTTTCACATCCAGAGATGGCAAAAAAGACCTATTTGCTGCAACTTTTTTTAACCCTTCGCAAGGATTGCGATTGAATCTGTCACGGCGCGGACTCAAACCCGCTTTCCTCCTGCAACTGAGTGTCACAGTTCCTCCTCTGGCTGCTCGCCCGGACACGCCCCCGCTCACGCTGAGCGCAGCAAGCCCACGCAGCAGCAAGCCCAAGCAGCAGCAAGCCCAAGCAGCAGCAAGCCCACGCAGCAGCAAGCCTGCGGACGATCACGAATCAGCGCACCTGGACCTGATGAGAGGGAGTTGTATAAAGGACCAGTGGACCCAAGGATCCAGGCGGGAACTTAGTTTCTCAATGGTGTACTGTAAGCCGACACAAGCTTTATGCTCTCTCTTACTCTCTCCGTATTTCTTCCCCTTCTTGATTTGTCCCCTGTCTTCTCCCTTGTGCCCGCAGTGTTGTCCTTCCGTTGCCTTGGTTTTGAGCTGTGCGTCTCGCTCCCTTGGACTCCCCCCCTGGATCTCGACTGCCTTCCTGGATCTCGACCCCCTGCTTACAGACATCCTTTTTGCCTCGCCCTTTTGGACTTTCAGTTTGGAACAACACCTCCCGGTAACACTCAACAGATAACTGCTTCACAAAGTCTCACACCATACACCCTCTTGAATTTAGTCACACTCCATTCTATAGTTTATTAAGTATATTGTTCATTGTTTATTATTTTATATTGTTCATTGTTTATTATTTTATATTGTTGATAAATATAATAAATACATAGAGCAATATTGTCCCCTGGTGTCTGAGCCGTCATCTCCCCTCTGTAAACACAACAGAATCGTCATCTATACGGGATTATGTGAGCATCTTGTCGGTCGGCATCCCAGAGAGAGTGGAAATTGTACAGTAAGTGTTTGCTTTATTATGGTTTCTTATGGTTAGTTTGTATGTTTAGCACCTAGCAATGCTGCGGATGCTATAGTGTTACAATAAAGCTGCATCTGTTTAGCACTCCGCTTTTAAAACTTATTGCTCATCCTTTTTGTGTTCAGGCTAAAAAATATAAGGTTCTGGATCATAATTTGTCCCAAAGTAATTGTAATTGATTGATACTATTTTGATCATATTTATTTATATATATATATATATCTATTTATTAGCAAACTTTGGAAGTCTTTTTGTGTCATAAATCCGATATACTGTAGCTTCAATACAGAGGCAACTTGTTTTTTCACTATACTGGTACTTTAAGCAACAACTGAATACAAATTATCAGTAAATAAAATGTGTTGATTGATATTAAGATTAGAATACAAGATTCTGCTGTTGAATAATTAATCATTCATTGTCAAACCCATTGTCACTGCTGTATCGTTCAAGTGTCTACAAACCCCACTTCCTGCTTCCAATTCCAATCCAAACTTCACTCTATGGCAAATATATAATCATTAGTAATAATATCATATAATTATGTTTTACTACGCCCAATTATTAGTCAATAATATGTATATTTAAGCACATTTTATGCATTTTTTGCCTAAATGAAGCTTTTTTAAGATTAAAAATGAACTTTAAACAACAAATGTAAGGTACTGAACTGTATTGCACAGCAGATCATTGTCATCATCACCGGAAAAGTTGCAGCATTTTCACAAGTTAGTGGTTGTGTTTAAGAATTGTGTAGTTAACTGTGTGTGAATCTATATTACTGTACAGTATGTCTTGTTTGTATTACAATGCAGCAGTGATGTGTCAAGCGATACTGAAGCATCAATGCATTATAAAACCATTAGGAGTGAAACTGTGTCCCTCGATACCCATATGTGTATGTCACTTTAAGAAAAAAAACATGATAGATGCAGCTGCTGTGTCGTTTGACTGGGAAGCTCCAAACTTTTGTTTGTCAAGAAGCATTTCTCTCGGCTCATACTAAATAAAGTCGGAAAAGTGGCGTGTCGCATTTGACATCAGTTTGTTCGTCATTGTTTTACTAAGAAAAAGTGTGGGATCATTTTTATATTACAGTACCAAATAAAATAAAGGTTATTTTTATGTTTATTTGGCTCTTTGACCACAGTTGTGCGTTTAATATTCCTTCTTGCGCAGATATTCATGGAGAAAAAACCGAACCCAATTATATTTGCCAATATCTGCAAACTTTTTGAAAATAAATTCAGTAACGTTTTGTAAAAGATTAAGACTTTATATATTCATACAAAAATAACACATTTTCTTTTCTTTTTGGTCTATCTTTGGTTTGTTCTACATGTATCAATGTGTTTTTAAAATTTTAGACCCCAGGAAGGATCAATACTACTATTGCAGCAGGATGCTCTCTTACCCGCACGAGCCGTTGTATTCAAACTTGCCCTGGTTCAACTGCATGGACAGATCTGAAAAAATACACAAAAATCCAATGATGGCACATTTCTTCCCCCCCCCCCAAAAGCTCATCCTCTCGTGTGCAGTCTTCCACATGAGCGGCTGCAAGAGCGCCATATGCTGAACTATGTTGGCCTCTGGTCATGTGGCAACAGCTGCTTTCCAACAGGCTGCTTCCTCCACACTGCAGTCTGTGCTTGGCTTCTAACGCTCCAAAGCAGAACCACTACATTGTAATGCACCTTGATTCAGACTTCAACTAACAAAGTATTGCATCAAAAGGTTTGAATCGCTGTTGAAACCATATGTGGCAAGTGTCAACAGCAGGGGTCCTCAATAGACGGATTACGGTCCAGATGGAAACTACAACATCATTTGACTTTTTTATTTTTTATTTAACTAAAGCAACTTTTTAGGGGATTTACATAAACTTTATTTTGACCTGTGCAGCTTCCCTTGTCATTACCGTAACCCACTAAACACACAGGAAATATACACACACCTATTGCATGCATTGTAACTCCTCCCATGTGACACCAGGCGGCCAATTACACGCTTTATTAATGGCAAGAAAGTATAGGGTACAAAAATAATGTTGAAAAGATAAAGGACTAAAAACTGTTTATACAGACCATTTACCCCATTTGGTTAGTTTTTAATAGTCCGCATATTTGTTGGAGTAAATGTTTATGATATTACATTTTCCAAAAGATAATAGTGTGGATAAAGGTTAACATTTGCAACTTCAAAATTTTAAATGTCAAACAAATAAAAAGCTTGCGTTATTTTGATAGCACTTTTCCTTTTTGGGTTTCAAGGGTCTGAAGCATGTGCGCTTTTTCTATTGGTTTATATTAAAAACAATTATTTAGAAAACTCAAAATGCTCCTACTCTATTTTTCATTATATTATATTATATTAGAGATGTAACGGTATTGTAGAGACCGTGTTATTGCGGTTCCAAAATCTCTTTACAACAACGCCATGATGTGTGACCATGTGACCATATCAAACGAAAAACTTGGTGAGTATAGTTTTTTTCTGGCGCGTGTGTGTTGGCTGGTCGAAAAATTAATTACATTTCCCATAATCCTGTGCGCAGCGGACAGAGGATTTGGGAGATTCTCTCTCAGATTGCCAGGCCAGCTGATCACTGTGCACCTGCATATGTTGCCACGACTCGCTGCATTAGCGACACTACAATTTGTACTAATGCAACGTTCCTTTTTTAAATAAGCTGTTTAAGAAGAACAAGTAAGTCCAAAGCGTCCGTCTTTTATGCTACGTATCCCTTTTAGATGAGACCACGACACGGCGACAAACAGACAGACAAGCCCCGGCGAAAACATAACCCATTATCAGTGGGTTATGTGGTTAGAGTGTCCGCCCTGAGATCGGTAGGTCGTGAGTTCAAACCCCGGCCGAGTCATACCAAAGACTATAAAAATGGGACCCATTACCTCCCTGCTTGGCACTCAGCATTAAGGGTTGGAATTGGGGGTTAAATCACCAAAAATGATTCCCGAGTGCGGCACCGCTGCTGCCCACTGCTCCCCTCACCTCCCAGGGTGTGAACAAGGGGATGGGTTAAATGCAGAGGACAAATTTCGCCACACCTAGTGTGTGTGTGACAATCGTTGGTACTTTAACTTATATATATATATATATATATATATATATAAATACATATACATATTATACATCAGGGTCCCCTCACCTCCCAGGGGGTGATCAAGGGTGATGGGTCAAATGCAGAAAATAATTTCGCCACACCTAGTGTGTGTGTGACAATCATGGGTACCGGTACTTTAACTTTAACTTTAACTATTTGGCAGACGTAATAAACCGTGCCATGGTCGTCTCGAGTGGTCCAATCCAAAACAGACTTGGTCAAAGTGCACCACGCCCACGGTCGCCTTAATGCACAAGGCTTACCTGGGCTGAGGCCCAGGGGCCCCCTCCCAATTTGGGGCACCCGATTTTGATAGCGGAATGCAATGATTGGTGTTCATAGCTGTCAATCACAGACATCGTGTAGCGATTGTGTACTTTCTGTCGGCTGCGTTGTTTTTTCCTACTAAGCATCAATTTGTGAGGTATTTACATTATTGAAAGTTAACAGTTAACTTTTATGAGAAACAGCATTTTCCAAACTGATACACATGTCCACTGCAGAGGACACTGCTTCTCAAAAAGTAAAAGTTGAAAGACATTAAAGTGAACATTATTGTTTTACACTTGTTACACATTTACATTGACAGTTTAAAGACACTCTATTGTATTTTTTTTTTTTTAACATTAGCTTGTAACAGTGGATGTTTCCGCACAATTCTTTGCATATAAAAATACATGTTTGTAGTAATAATTATGATTAGAACATTTAAGCATTATGTTTGTGTTCAATTACAGTAAGTGTGTTTATCCTAAACATTCCTGCCACTTTATTTTACACACTATGGCATTTTCAAGTACATTTTTTTTACATAATGCTCATATTCCGACTCGTGACTTCTTCCCGGAAGTGAAAACCAGTGCTGAGTACAAAAGAGGCTTAAATCTTCCTGAAAAAAGCAGATACGAGCAAAACACCCAACTATGCAATGGACTAGAGCCCTATACTTTATCAAAAATCTGTCACGTAATACCAAGGATTATACTTCGGTCCCGTTCCCAGACAAATCGAACTCTTGTGCTCCAGACATCGTTTTACACGACAAAACAGATGAAAACTTGGAAAAGCATGGAGGTCTACAACTTATTTGTGTGTGACTGGGTCAATGAAATTGTTGTCAAGATTCTCCCGGATAAATATGCATCGTTTAAGCTTGGGTAAGGTTGCATTTCATGATTTATCTTCGCGTCTACTCCCATGTTTGTTGCTGTTGCAAGTGGCGTTTACGTATAGCGTATGTATCATTGTAGTGACTATCTTTTCAAACAGACTGCAGCACTAATTTCCCTGAGTCAGTTTTGGTTACACACATCTATCTTCTTCTTCAATTTTTTCTTGACACGACCATTTATTTTTTTAAATTTCCGCCTGTGTTCAGTTCTCAGAGAACCGGCAATTAATGACAGACTGACAATCGCTCTGCTGTTCTCTCCAAACAGGAGAAAGAAGCAGCTCCTACTGACTTGTGATTGGTCAGAACGTGCCTAGCTCAAGCACATGGCTATTTTCATTATGATTTGCATATGTAAAGGGGACGGGGTCTAGGCGTGCCAAGCCACACACTCGTCTGCGGAGGTTTCCAAGTCGATTGCGATTTACATCTGAACGTGCCTAGCTCAAGCACATGGCTATTTTCATTATGATTTGCATATGTAAAGGGGACGGGGTCTAGGCGTGCCAAGCCACACACTCGTCTGCGGAGGTTTCCAAGTCGATTGCGATTTACATCTGAATTTCTACTGGCGTACGCCATTTTCTGTATTTGATCGTACGTCCATATTTAGTAGGAAAGTCATGCAACTGTTTGTACATCAGGCCCCAGGTCTGCACCCCGGGCGTTGAGTTTGACACCTATGCTATATACTGTATATAATTTGATTATACTTTGAAGAGGTCAAAGTAGTATGCAAAACACATGCAGAACTAATACATCCCAGTGCAGTGGCAGCTCCTAACATTGATCATTTCTGCTCTTAAAAACATTTTGTCCATCCCACATCTTTAATTTATTGTCAAGGCAGTGTATATACTTATATGCAGTGTGTGTGTGAGTGTGAGTGTGAGTGTGAGTGTGAGTGTGAGTGTGAGTGTGAGTGTGTGAGTGTGTGTGTGTGAGGTCCACGTGGCGTGATGCGGTACCTGGGGTCTGGAAGTTGAGCGAGACCATCTGGCAGCCTGCGTTCCAGAAGATCTGAGGCATGTAATTACTGGAATCCACTCGGCCCCCTTTGGGGTAGATACGGCTCATCTGACGCTTGTTGTAGCTGCACTGATGCTCAGGAAAAATTACAACAAAGACACACAGTGAGCACGTGTGTGTGCGTGTACATCAGATGGACTATTTTTAGTCTGCTCAGTTTGGGTCAAGCAGTCCCCCTGGAGCAGGAGAGTGAAAATGTGTGTGTGAGGTAAGTATATGCAACATGGTTCAAACACACACTCGTCTCTCGAGGTTCACACTGGATTGTTATGTTTTTTCATTCTTTATGGTTACTTTTTTTTTTTTTTACTACTAAAAGTAATCAAGTTCAAGAGAGCCTCCAGAGTCTACGTGGACCAAAAGCCAAAAGGATACTTCACAAATTCAATGGCGTTGGTCTTCAGGTAGCCCAACCCCACCGACTCATTGAAAGAGGACATGTTGTGGTGGATGTTTTTTTCTGAGGAAGATCATAAGATAATATGAAAACAAAATTGAGAAGAAAATGTCTCCTCAGCATATTGACAAACTCCGTAACTTCACTAGCAAAACTGAAGTCAAATGACAAATGATGAAAACACATCTTATCACATCATGCTGACCTAGTAATCAGTAGTTGGGACAATGCACTATGAAGCAATTAATAGTCCTGACTTTGTTTAATATATCAAAAACTGCATGCAGATCAGAATCCGAAGGCTAAATTTCCATCCATCCATTTTCTACCGCTTATCCCTTTCGGGGTCGCGGGGGGTGCTGGAGCCTACCTCAGCTACAATCGGGCGGAAGGCGGGGTACACCCTGGACAAGTCGCCACCTCATCGCAGGGCCAACAGAGATAGACAGACAACATTCATACTCACATTCACACACTAGGGACAATTTAGTGTTGCCAATCAGCCTATCCCCAGGTGCATGTCTTTGGAGGTGGGAGGAAGCCGAAGTACCATTGCAAATCATGAACCTTATGGAAACATGCAGTGCTACCTTGCTAAACTTTCTTTAGCGGCAGCCTTTATTCATTAGTAAAAATACTACTAATAGTTAGGGATGTTAGGACCACAGTTTTATACTGACGATAACAATCATCCATGAGTGAGCGAGATGTATTAACTGTACATTTAAAACAATTATTCAGGTGCTATTGACAGTGTAAGAATAGCAACACAACATTTGAAGTAGTTCCTTATTCTCTTTTATTAAATACAAGTGAAGTGAAGTGAATTATATTTATATAGCGCTTTTCTCTAGTGACTCAAAGCGCTTTTACATAGTGAAACCCAATATCTAAGTTACATTTAAACCAGTGTGGGTGGCACTGGGAGCCGGTGGGTAAAGTGTCTTGCCCAAGGACACAGCGGCAGTGACTAGGATGGCGTAAGCGGGGATCGAACCTGGAACCCTCAAGTTGCTGGCACGGCCACTCAACCAACCGAGCTATACCGCCCCATATATAATATATATAACATACAATTGTTTGATCAGAACAAATGCAATAGTACAAACTAATTGAACAAAAGTACAAACTAATCTACAAACGTTTGTACTATACTTGTAAATCAACTGGTTTTTCCCTCAAACTTCGCCTGCGTCCAGGGAGTTAGTCCCTTACATTGTACAGATGAACAAAAACGACAAGAAACCGATTTTGAGTAATTCAAATATTGATCTAATCACTCTAGTTTCAATAATACACTGATACTACCCTTGCTATCAACACTACCAATTTATGGATCGATCCGCCCTCCTCTTACATGTTATGTACAATGTGACAATGCTGGCACAGCATCAGTTTGTTTTCATATTATCTTCACTCTAACTCTTATTATTCGACTTCTTACTTTCCTGTTAATAACTGCTTACTTTATTCAGCAACATACTTCCATCTACACTTCTTGAACTTTACTAAGCACTTATTTCTTGTGTTGTTTAAAGTTAGCTTCGCTGCTAGTTTAGCGATTAGCATGCCTTCTTGTCTGCTCCTTATTGTTCTTACTTGGTGTGTAACGTGTTTAGCCTCGTCCGTCAGTACTTCATTGATAATAACACTTGTAAAAATGTTTATTTTTTATTTGCTGCTCGCTGCCTCTGACAGCCAAAGGACCAAAACACTGAATTGGCATTGATGCTATGATGTAATTTTTCACTGAAATCCGACAATATTGATCAGTGGCTTATCAATCAGTATTAAAAAAATCAGAACAGGAATTATGCAAATGTAGTTTACAATTTGACACAAAACGCAGTAGAGGTTAAAGCATGCTCACCCTCGGCCACGTCGAAACTCTGGAATTTGACGGGCTGCGCGTAGTTGACCATGGCGGACAGGAAGGGGTGAATGTTGGTGGTGGCACCCACGTACGTGTACTGAGCGATGAGAGCCTCCTCTATGTCCTCGGAGCCCTCGCCACCCTGATCAGAAAGCGATTAGATTGACGAATGGATCCAGATGGTACTTTAATTTGGTACTGTTTACCTTCTTGTTGTTGTTGTCTGGGTCAGATGCCTCCGAGATATCTGTGGCATCGGCGGTTTCTGTAGCTTCTGACACTTCTGTTGCGTCATCTTCAAGCACCTGGACATGCAGATATCCACAAAGTATTGCAGTTTTAAACCATGTTTCTTTTGTACGTATGGTTGGTGTACAGTAGTAGCTCGTCAAGATGACAGCTACCTTCTTGATACTGTTGCTGCGCTCCTCATCCTTCTTGGAGTTCACAGCATTGGACTGAGCATCACTGTTGGCTTCTTTGTCGCTGGCCGCCTCCGACAGGCTGCTGGGAGCCTCCGACGCCGCATCCTTGTCTTCGGGCTCCTTTTCTCCTACACACACACATTCATTGAACGCATCAATGAGACAACAATGGAGGAGAACGAGGGTGTCCTGTATTGTATTGTATTTACTTCTCTGCAAAAAAGGACACACCTTTTGACCCAGGAGGAGACTATGGGCTACCCAGTATACTAATGTGTGTTTATTTTTGTTTAATACAAACCCCGTTTCCATGTGAGTTGAGAAATTGTGTTAGATGTAAATATAAACGGAATACAATGATTTGCAAATCATTTTCAACCCATATTCAGTTGAATATGCTACAAAGACAACATATTTGATGTTCAAACTGATAAACATTTGTTTTTTTGCAAATAATCATTAACTTTAGAATTTGATGCTAGCAACATGTGACAAAGAAGTTGGGAAAGGTGGCAATAAATACTGATAAAGTTGAGGAATGCTCATCAAACACTTATTTGGAACATCCCACAGATGAACAGGCAAATTGGGAACAGGTGGCTGCCATGATTGGGTATAAAAGTAGATACCATGAAATGCTCAGTCATTCACAAACAAGGATGGGGCGAGGGTCACCACTTTGTCAACAAATGCGTGAGCAAATTGTTGAACAGTTTAAGAAAAACTTTTCTCAACCAGCTATTGCAATGAATTTAGGGATTTCACCATCTACGATCCGTAATATCATCAAAGGGTTCAGAGAATCTGGAGAAATCACTGCACGTAAGCAGCTAAGCCCATGACCTTCGATCCCTCAGGCTGCACTGCATCAACAGGCGACATCAGTGTGTAAAGGATATCACCACATGGGCTCAGGAACACTTCAGAAACCCACTGCCAGTAACTACAGTTGGTCGCTACATCTGTAAGTGCAAGTTAAAACTCTCCTATGCAAGGCGAAAACCGTTTATCAACAACACCCAGAAACGCCGTCGGCTTCGCTGGGCCTGAGCTCATCTAAGATGGACTGATATAAAGTGGAAAAGTGTTCTGTGGTCTGACGAGTCCACATTTCAAATTGTTTTTGGAAACTGTGGACGTCGTGTCCTCCGGACCAAAGAGGAAAAGAACCATCCGGATTGTTATAGGCGCAAAGTTGAAAAGCCAGCATCTGTGATGGTATGGGGGTGTATTAGTGCCCAAGACATGGGTAACTTACACATCTGTGAAGGCGCCATTAATGCTGAAAGGTACATACAGGTTTTGGAGCAACATATGTTGCCATCCATGCAACGTTACCATGGACGCCCCTGCTTATTTCAGCAAGACAATGCCAAGCCACGTGTTACATCAACGTGGCTTCATAGTAAAAGAGTGCGGGTACTAGACTGGCCTGCCTGTAGTCCAGACCTGTCTCCCATTGAAAATGTGTGGCGCATTATGAAGCCTAAAATACCACAACGGAGACCCCCGGACTGTTGAATAACTTAAGCTGTACATCAAGCAAGAATGGGAAAGAATTCCACCTGAGAAGCTTAAAAAATGTGTCTCCTCAGTTCCCAAACGTTTACTGAGTATTGTTAAAAGAAAAGGTGATGTAACAC
This sequence comes from Nerophis lumbriciformis, assembly GCF_033978685.3. Taxonomy (NCBI): domain Eukaryota; kingdom Metazoa; phylum Chordata; class Actinopteri; order Syngnathiformes; family Syngnathidae; genus Nerophis; species Nerophis lumbriciformis. Next base: position 8,748,328 of record NC_084581.2, read on the forward strand.
AGTGGTGAACATGCCCTTTCCCAACTACTTTGGCACGTGTCGCAGCCATGAAATTAGTTAATTATTATTTGCAAAAAAAAAAAAAGTTTATGAGTTTGAACATCAAATATCTTGTCTTTGTAGTGCATTCAATTGAATATGGGTTGAAAAGGATTTGCAAATCATTGTATTCCGTTTATATTTACATCTAACACAATTTCCCAAGTCATATGGAAACGGGGTTTGTAGATACACTGATACAATGACAAATCTGCTCGACAAATGAGGGACCAGCAGTAGTTTACGTCATCCCAGCTGAAATCTCAAAGTAGGAATGTATTTTTTTACTTCCAAAACAATACAAACATTGGATCTTTGCATATTGGACAGTAAGAATATTGATCTTTAGGAGGAAGGAATCTTTGGAAACCTCATGATTCAATTACAATTACGATTCAGGAGCAACGATTCAATTAAAAATCGATTATTGATGCATCTTTAATTCATGTGTATTGATGCAGTATTAGATTTATTTTCGATTCACTAAATAACCGTTTATCACTTGCAACTTTAAAAAAACTATTCATTTGAAATAAGAAACAGTTCAATTAATTCCGACATTTATTAAATGAATTAAAATGTGTGCAAAACTGGACCATAGGTGCCCGATAATAAAGGAGCTGGTCGTATCTCTTGGTTAGGTGACTCGCTGCTGTCAGCCACAACTTAGAACTGTCTGCATTACTTTTTTTTTTTTTACAATAAATAAATTGATTATCGATTATTGACGTTTACTTATCAATTCTATAATCGTCCATGTACAAACTGCGATGCATCTAAAACATTTATTATTTCCCCCAACTCAATTGATCTTATACAATATCAGCAAGAATCAAACATTCCATCCATCCATCTATTTTCTACCACTTGTCCCTCTTGGTGTCACGGGGGGTGCTGGAGCCTATCCCAGCTGCATTCGGGCGGAAGGCGGGGTACACCCTGGACAAGTCGCCACCTCATTGCAGGGCCAACACACAGACACACATCATTCAGTAATATGCAACTATAATTATTCAATACTTGTTTATATTGACTTTCAGTTTCAGGGCGGCATTGCAACATTGACAAAAGCATGTGAGGAGGGCGTCCATCTTAGAGATTGTTTTGACATTTTAACAGGTCAGTTCGCTTTCACAGCGCTGGTGTTGCTATTGTTTGTACTTACTACTTTTTTGTCGAATGAATTGTTAAACTTCAATTCCAATCACCTCTTATCATTTTAGACAGCCTTAGAACAAGAGGTTCTGGATGGACTCTTCTGTCATAAAAGGGAGGGTCCCAACATTGCATATGTCGAGCTTGTGAGCGCTTAGCTGTTGTGTAGCTGCTACCTCCCAGTAGTCTATATGTAAGTGACTTGACTAAAATACAAGAAAATACCAACCTTGTGTGCTTATTGGAAGACATTTAGATGTTAACTGGCTGTCCTGTTTTACACAAGTAAACACACTGCAAGACTGCTTGTATCAGAGCACTTGTATCAGACATTTTACATGCAAGCTGATAAACAGTACTTTTTGCTGATATCGGACAAATATCCGAATCGGGAGACCCTTACCTCATAGTACCTGCTTTTACCAATGTAAACATGTGAAACACAGGACTGACATGCTTTTTTCTATCCTTTTTTGTGGGAAACAAACCCAAAGTAATTTAGATGCATGGTAAAAAAAGATTATCTGACCATTCTCTGGGTCGTCCTCGTTCTCCTCTCCCATAATGATTGCGGTGGTGTTGGTTTCGCCTGCCTCCATGTGCTTCTTAAAGGCCTCCAGCTGCTCTGTATGACAAACATATGAAACATAACCTGGCTTTTCGAAGGAGGGGCGGTATACAGGTGGAGCGGCATACTTACTCTGCTCTACTTCGGGTTTCAAGCGTTTGTTTTTGATGAGGATTTTACGTCTGAGGTCGTTTGGTGAGGGGAGGGGGCGCCCGGATTCAATCTGCGCGAGGAAAAGGTTGCAAGTGTAATAATAAGTGAGTAAGGAAAAGGAGGAAGGGTACAGGAGGAGTTACCGGGAAGTTCTCTAGTGGTTGTTTCAGGAGGAGGTCCCCAAAGATCTCCTCACAGTACTTGGCCATCTTGTACTGTTGTGGTTTACTGGTGGGGCACACAAGCAGGTTTGTGTATCAAGACAAAGACATGAATACTAGTGCAAATATAACACATACCTGCAGTGGTTTTCAAAAGATAAAATAACCGGAAACTCTGCTGTGACAAATGCTGTGTCTTTGATGGCTTGGATGACATCCTGTGTGAAAACATAACAGTTTAAAGTTAAGTTAAAGTTAAAGTACCAATGATTGTCACACACACACTAGGTGTGGTGAAATTTGGCCTCTGCATTTGACCGATCCCCTTGTTCACCCCCTGGGAGATGAGGGGAGCAGTGGGCAGCAGCGGTGGCCGCGCCCGGGGATCATTTTTGGTGATTCCGTGAAAAGAACGGTCATGAGGATGCAGTATCACAATCTAACCACAAATGGGCATCCATATACTGTATCATGTAATATTGTGAGTACCTTGAACAGGATGTCAGTGCACATCGCCTTGCCGTGAGTGATGATGGGCTCCTGGTCCTCTCCTTTGCCGTCCCAGCAGTCCAGCTCCACACATCTGGCACAAAAGATGCATCTCCAGTATTCCAGCAGATGTATTAACATGCATCCCAGGCAGCGTTGAAATACCTGCATCCAGAGAGCAGGGCCTGGCGATACATCTCCACCGACGACTTTCCTCCAAACTGGCGCCCCGTCAGGTAGGAGTTGTGCGACGAGCTGATGAAGTAGTGTGCCAGGGGCTGGTCCATGTCCTGGTAAAGCTCCAACCGGTCCAAGAAAACCGGAGCGTTCTCGTCCGACATCAGGTACCCGCAGAAGCCATCGCTGGACATGTGGCCTAAAGATGAACAATATCAAGCATTCATTCGTAAAATGTTATTCATATTTTAAGAATAATCAGCAGTCATATAATTATTCCACTCAATTTGGGGAATATACTGGTGTATACCTGTAAGTAGTTATGCATTTGCAATTTTATGTCAAATGTGTTCTCTTTCAATCTAGTTTGTCAAATGTTTTGTAACAGTTTAAAATGATCAAAATACTAATTTTTGTTAGTCTGTTAATGGGATCGGCCATTGTATGTTAGTATCAAACCAGTGGCAACATTCTTACTTTATTATTTAATTTGCTTTTTCAATTCATACCAGGCGTCATTGTTGACTTTTCATGCTTCTACATGTTTTTTAATTTTATGTGTACATTAATGGTCTTTCTTTTATGTAATTAGTTTTGAGTAATGTACTGTCATTTGGAGGCAACCAATAAACAACCTCAACATGGAAGTTTTTTGTCTCTCTAAATTATAGGACTGCTTACCTATCTGCCAAACTAAATACCAACATTCAACGAGGGCAGAATGCTGTGTTTACAAATAATATCATTATTGTTATTATTATAACCTCCAGCTAAAATTATGAAAAAATGTTTAAATAATTTTACAATTATTTCAATGTTAAAAAGAGAAAAATGGCACAAAAGCATATATAGTATGTTTAGTGTGTTGTACTCCTCCAATAACGCATATACCAAATCCAGTGTATAAATACAAGAAAGGAGCAATAAATGTTGTTATACGTATTTAAAAAAACAAAAAACATTTCTATTTTACTAAAAAAAATGGGGTTAAAATATAGCCATAAGAAAAATATATAATAAAGCAAAACTATTTTTTGTTATAATTATATTAACTTAATGTTTAAAAGTAATACAACTTTTTTAAAGTTACATTAAATATATTTTTTATAAGTTAAGTAGGAAAATGTCATATAATGCTTTGAGCTCAATAAAAAGTATTGATATAAATTAATATATTGCAAGAAATTATGCAACATATCATCTTGTTCATTGAAAACACTATGAATAATTTCAATGTATTATAAACATGATCAATTATTGCAAAATAACATGGTGCTGCAAAGTGTAATTTAAATCTCCCACAGGCAGATGGCAGCACAGTCCCACAGTTCCCTTTTTCTCTCTTTACCTTTCTTTTTCAGCTCCTCATCCCTCTCATATTTGTCTATGATCTGCATGGCTCTCTTGTAGTCGTAGAACGGGAACAAGATCTCGTTTAATCGGGGGTCCCGTTGGTTCTGGGAAGCATAGGTACGTCACGTGTCACACAAACCAACAGGCAGCTAGTTGACTTCGCTAAAATAAAAGCAAACAATAAGAAAAACAAGTGGCACAGCACACAGGTGGCGCGACACAGGACTAAAGGATCTTCACAAGTAAGAATGTGGGAGGTGATTTCATGTACAATAACAGTGCTTTTAGATGAGGGGATATGAGGCGCTGAGTCAACAAGGTAGCCTTATTATTGCAACCCAAAGCTCCAATTAGCGTGTTGCCAACGTGCGGCATAGAACGCAAGAGGAACTATTCAGCCACATAACACAGCCAGCAGGAAACCAGAGGAGCCGAGCAACAGGACAGAAACTTCTACCTTTCCGTTGCCGTGGCAACACCAATCAGACACAGGGCAGGCGAGCGGTGGCGGCAGCAGAGAGGGACAGAGATGAGGGATGAGAAATGAAGGATGGCATGCAGAGGTGGAGTCGGACGGAAGTTGCCCTTGACGGGTGTCTGCAAGTGAAACTTCCTAATGGAGTTTTCGGGAAGATTTGGGCTACTGAGCAAATAAGATGGAGGGCAACTTCCAGCCAGGGCATGGTGGGAAGCTGAGGGTAGGAGAAGTGGGGGAAGGAGGAGGGGCATGACAAGCTAAAACACAATAATTTATGAATGATAAAGAGCTTACTTCATTCAGAAAGCTGACTAACTGGTCTACAGTTAAATAATCACTTTTGCTCCCATTGCTGCAAAGGAATTAATTAGAAGAAAACAAAATGTTAGCTCCTGGAAACAGTGGTTGACTCAGGCAGTCAGTAGACATGAGAAAGCAGGACTGAGTCATGGTCATTAGCTAGAAAGTCAACTGTAGAAGCAGGTTAGGCTCTTCAGACAAAGTTATTAGTGCAGCAGGTGCTATTATTTACAACAAGATGCAGTAGCATTACATGGAAATTCATATTTTTTTAAACAACTTCTGCTAAGCCCAGGGTAAAGAGGAGCAAATTAAATACAACCAGCAATAAATGGTTGGATTTTTCTTTTGGAGCAATACTTATTACAAAAGGACAAAAAAGGGTTATTCAGAGAATAAAAGTATACACAAGACTTTACATCGAAGAAAGCAGAACCCATGTTTGTTATAAAAGTTAAGTTTTTATGTTTTTGTTTGTTTGTTTGTTTGTTTTACAGGGCCTAACTTCTTTTCACCCTTGTGTGATAGTTGATAATGTAAAACAAAGCCATCAGTGACACACATCACACACTGTATATTATTATTATTTTTAATTGTATTTTGATTTATTTTTTTAAATGGATTCTCATTTTATATATATATTTTTTAGGTCACATTAAATGCCAAATAATAATAGGCTAACAATTGAAAATTGTCTTATTTATTTCTTTAATTTGATTTTGTCTACATTTTCTATTATTGCATTTTTATTATCTCAATATACAGTATTTATTATGTTTTATTGTTTTAACAATAAAAAAAATTAAATACATTTACAAACATTTTTTAGATAACTGTAATACTAAAGAAAGGGTAGTTGCAAGTATTGTTTCAATAAAAATGGTAAACAATAAATTATTTCCTTCAATCCTTGTTTGAACAGTAACACTGTGTTTTAATATAGAAAAATAAAATACTGAACTTCAATCAAGTAATTATTTGGCATACCACAAGAGGGAGCCAGCGTACATAAGTTTGAGAATCACTGAGACACTTGAGACTTAGACAACAAATCAGTATGGACTAAACAGCGCCTCTGCAGGTTGCAGACTAGGAATGCACTCATGGTGCCTTCATTACCTCAAGAGGTGATTAATTATTCATAATTACCGGTAATTAATCAGCTTATTAATCAGCTATCTATCCATCCATCCATCCATCTTCTACCGCTTATTCCCTTCGGGGTCGCTGGAGCCTATCTCAGCTACAATCGGGCGGAAGGCGGGGTACACCGTGGACAAGTCCCCACCTCAATGCAACAAAATTTCATTCTTATCTGTACTGCAAAGTTCAAATTTGAATGACAATAAAAGGAAGTCTAAGTCTTATTAGTTAATATGTCAATACCAAGCTGCTATATTATTTAGTTTTGATCAAAAAGCTGTGTTTAACTTTAAAGGTTCTACTCTGTTATTATATTAAGGTACAGAATGATTAAGAACTCAGTAAAGTGAAAGGAAGTAAAAAAACAAAAGCAGAACGAGGGTCTTACATCTTCTTGAAGAGGTCCTCTAAGTCTGTGCGAGGACAGATCTTCTGTGTGAGTGCGTAGAAAATGTCAAACGTGAACGCTGAAGGTTCAATCTCGTCATTCTGTGGAAAAAAATAATTGAAAAATATATGCGTTAAATCAACACAAGCTACTAAAGCCCCAATAACTCATCTGAAAAGCAAGACCTGACCTTGCCGCTCGGGAGGCCCAAGTCTTTGAGAGCCTGAAAGATCCCCTTCTCCGTCTTCCCTGATGCAAATGTACGTGTAATCCTTTAAAAGAGATATAAAAAAGCTGAGTGGATTTTACTGGCATAGAAATGAGTTCATGCAGCGAACACCTCAGCGACGATTGACTCTTACCCTCTCACAGGAATCTTGCCATTAACATTGGTCAGGACGCACATTTTCATCCAGCTAAAACAAGGACATGCAAATGAAGACAGATTAGACCTTGCTGCCAGTCAGAGACGCAGACGGGGACAGCCTCAAGGTGCACTCACTGCTTCTTCAGGCACGTCATTGGACACACATTGTTGGCCTTGAAGTTGTGAATCACCGACCGCAGTCCGTCCGTCCATTTCTGTAAACACAACCGTTGCATGTGTTTAACAAAGAGAAACACACACACACACACACACACACACACACACACACACACACACACACACACACACACACACACACACTTTCTCTCAGTATGATGCAGTGCAGTCGTACAATGCTGCAAAGTAAGGCAACAATAATAAACAGTGTAAAATTATGATGTTATATTATTCATAACACACTAACAAATAATGTTTAGAATGGCATGAACAGGGGTTTTATCAAGTCATGAAATACACAACACAACCAGTCCAAGTCCCTCAAAACAGGCTGTGAAAGCGGTGATGATCACATGACGCACACATTGCACGCAGATTTACATTTGGACTCCAATGTCTTTATTTTTCTTCAGCAAGAAGCCAGCCGCATATAATGCACTCTCTTGACTCCAGATGATTGTTTCTGTGACACTGCCATTTGTCGTCAAATTTGCAAAAAATCTGGGTCATCCATCATTCCATTCATTTTCTACGGCTTGTCCCTTTCAGGGTGGCAGGGGGTGCTGGAGTCTATCCCAGCTGCACAAGTCACCACCTCATCGCAGGGCCAACACTGATAGACAGACAACATTCACACTCGCATTCACACACTAGGACCAATTTAGTGTTCCCAATCAACCTATCCCCAGATGCATGGCTTTGAAGGTGGGAGGAAGCCGGAACACCCGGAGGGAACCCACGCAGTCACGGGGAGAACATGCAAACTCCATACAGAAAGACCCTGAGGCCGGGGATCGAACCCAGGACCTTCTATTTATAAAAATGTGTAATTTACAGAAGAAAGCAGCTTATCATGCATGATTTGGTCCAGTGGCATCAAGCATAGCCCTGCAATTTGTCCTCAGATTTGTGCAAATTTATTCCGTATTTTAAAAAATATGTCATTTAGCAAGCAGCATATCATGCATGATCACCAGAGGTGAGTAGCAACACGCTAATTTACTTAGGTGTTAATTTGTACTTGTTAAAGTATTTTTAATGCAATATACTTTTTACTTTTACTTGAGTATTTTTGTGAAGAACCTTTACTTAATTTGACTGTTACATTGTACACTGTCACATTTCAATATGCTGCATTTATTTAAATCTATTGATTACCGCTTGCAAAACATTTACATTCTGTTGGCTTGTAGGGAGATTTCTTCAAGCGGGCACTGTCACATGACTTTGTTTCACCAATTTAACATAAGCCCTTGTGACGTTTGACTCCATTTCACCAAACGGAGCCTGAAAGTCACATGACATCTCCACACTGTAAAAAGTGTCATTATATTATTTTTTTTTAAACTTCGGCCTGTGAAAAGAGGCAGCTAACCCCTTTAATTAATGTTTACCTTACAAAGTAGAAAATCTTCTGCGTCCGTCAGTAGAAAGGTTCACATTTCAGCCTACAAGAATTCCACTTCTAACTAGAGACAACATGTTGCGTTACGTTGTAGATGTTTTTTTATGTTTTAGCCGTGCATATGCTAACATTAGCCCTGTTATAACATCATGAATATAATCTTTTGTAGTACATGTTGTAATACCCTCAGACACACACACGCACACACTACAACTATAGTTGGTGTGTGTAAGTACCATTAAAATATAGTTCCTACATAAATCAGAAGTTACTTGACACTTACTCAGCACTTGAGTTGCTTTTCACTGAATACTTACTCAAGTAAATATTTAGATGACTACTTTATTTTACGCACAACACTGCAATTTGTCCTCAGATTTCAGCCAACTTTTTTTTCTTGACCTATAAAACAGCAAGCAGCATACTATCTTGCATAAAATACACTTCTTCCCATTGCAATACCATTAAAAATAGGACAAATAGCCAGACAAACTTTGATCTACTTCAATAAGGTGACACCAGCTAGTCAAACACAAATCAAAGACATCGAAATAACACTATCCAAGTTATTTCTCCATGGATTTGTGCACATTTAGGGTCTAAATAAATCTCACTTCTAATAAATACTTTTTTCTTGTGCTGGTAGTCACTGACACATAGGATCGAGCAGCATATCATGTGCCACCTTCAGTAAACAAGCATTTTCCCCTGGTGGCAACTTCACAATCTACACCTTATAATTCTGCAGATTTGGTCATATTTTTGGTGAAGTTCAAAGCCTGTTAACGCTGTCAAATTGTATGAGTGAATGGGAGACCCTTCTATCAAAATCTTTGCTTGCGGCTACATAGTACTTTATGACTGACATCTAAATAACGCCATTAAGCAAGATAACACAAGCTGCAGGGCCTGTAGTCTGTTTGTGGCAGTGACATGTAAACAACTATCACATCCGGAGGTCTGCTAGTGTGGGCGATGTTCATGCTGGGAGGTGCTGAGGGTGTCTTAGTGTGTGTGCGTGTGTGTGTGTGTGTGTGTGTGTGTGTGTGTGTGTGTGTGTGTGCGTGCGTGCGTGCGTGCGTGTGTATGAGCAGGCAACATGGCGAGCTGGGGTGTTTGAACCTGTGGGCAAATAGTGCACATGTCTTGCAGATTTTTGCATGTTGACGAATAAATATTATTGGCTGCCCACTGCCACACGACGAGCACCAACATGCTCAACAATCACCACAAAAAAAATATACATTCCGCATCAATCTTATTTTTTTTTTTTAGCATTTTTAGGGATAATATTAGATAAAGGTGTGCAAGTAACAGTGGTTATGCGCTCATTCCAGCCCCGGGCTCCAACCAACGACCACAAATCGCTGCCAAATGAGAGTCCAGCAGCTCTTAAGAGTCAAGAATCTTTTTGATAGGGGTGTCCCAATCTAATATTGGTATCAGATATTGGTCCAATATCATCAAAAAAAAAAAAGTATCGGATTAAATGGGCTTGCATCTAAAATGTCTGATATAATTTCCGATAAAAGCATTCCTGCAGCGTGTTTATTTTTGCCAAGCAGGACTGCCAATTAACATCCAATAAACACACATGGTTGGACTTTTCTTGTATTTTAGTCAAGTCTTTTATAAAAGGTAAACATGGTAGGCTATAGGCTTGGCTAAGCACACAAAAGCACATACGCTAGACATACATAATATGTGTCCTTATTTAAACAATATTGCAGTCTAAAACAGCACATTTGTTAACATAAACAAGTATCAAATATAAGTAGGCAGAAGAGTATTTCAATGTATCCAGTGACAAACGCGTCCGCATCGTTCAACTTACTGTGTCATATAGGACTAGGTAACATGGCTAATTTCCCAAATCGGTTAGATTTGGATTCATAAGGTTCTAAATAGATTAATTACGATTTGATTCAGTTTGATCCACGTAAATATCGAAAATGTCTCAAATATGTTACAAAATACAAATGTAATTAGTTTTTTCTCTTCATCATTCAATCAATCAATCAATCAATCAAAGTTTACTTATATAGCCCTAAATCACGAGTGTCTCAAAGGGCTGCACAAGCCACAACGACATCCTCGGCTCAGATCCCACATCAGGGCAAGAAAAAACTCAACCCAATGGGATGACAACGAGAAACCTTGGAGGGGACCCCCCAGGCGACCGGTGCAATGGACGTCAAGTGGATCTAGCACAATAGTGTGAGAGTCCAGTCCATAGTGGATCTAACATAATAGTGACTAAGATGAATGCAGCAATGTCCAGAGACTTCCTGAATCAAAACCTTTACTTCCCATCCAATCCGATGGCGCTTGAGAGGTGCTGCAAAGAGGACTGGGCGAAAGTGCCCAAAGATAGGTGTGCCAAGCCTATGGCATCATATTCAAAAATACTTGAGGCTGTTAATGCTGCCAAAGGTGCATCACAAAGCATCGAGCAAAGACTGTGAATACCTACAGTACAGGCCAAAAGTTTGGACACCCCCCCTCACCCAATGGCCCTCTCCATTTTCATGACCATCCACATTGTAGATTGTCACATCAAAACCACGAACCCAACAAAAAAAAAACTTTGGACAGTTTTAAACTTCCTACAATGTTTCCAAAGTGCAATTTTTAAATAAAAAAGGAATTGCAAGTGAAAGTGTAATTGTAATTGTGTTGCAATGTTCCAACACTGCACATTTTTCAAGTGCAAAATAACAACAGTAAATATGTAACCCAGTCTTCTGCGACTCTTTTTTTTGCTAGTGCAGTCAGAAAGAATGTAACGCAGAGCAATTTTATTGTCAAGGCCGGAAGTGAGCGTTTCGGTTTTCTTGACACTGCTCTGTGTGGGTGATGACAAAACAAAAGTAACTCCAGTGTTGCCAGCTTGGCGACTTCCTAAATCCTCTTGGCAACTTTTTTTGTTAACAGCTACTAGTGACAAATCTAGCAACTTTTTACTGTGTTATTGGAGACTTTTCTTGTGTTTTAGAAACACTGAGGTGAAAACACGCTGCAGTTAATGTCCTCAACGAGCAGTGGCGGGTGCTGCCGTGAGTTCCTCCCCCAATGCTGCTGGTGTTGCTGCGGGAGCAGAGCGGAGATCCTCACCACTCAAAGTCCAGACTGCAAATGATTTATGCAAGACTGCGATTCCCGCCCTGGCTTACAAAGCGAGACGTACTTTTAAATATAAATGTTTCTTCACTGTCACGCTAAAATAAATCACTGCAACATCCCAATTGTTTGTTACTGAGCTAATCAATCAATCAATCAGTTTTTTAGTGCAATTCACAACTCTCCAGTCTTTGATTTGATATTTTAATTTGATGTTTAACAATCCAGGACAAAATTGAATCAAATTTAAGAAAAACTAAGAATTAACAGAATAAAGTTAATTTGTTGTTCTAATCATACTTAGCATTTTTAAACTCACTTTTCCCCCCCACGTTATTCCTTTTTTCTACAGCGTCCATTGCAATAAATTATGCAAATGAGGTGATGACATAATCGAGCGTCTTTTAGCGACTTTTATGACAACCAATAGCTACTTTACTTACTGACGATTTGGCAAAGGGAGTACCTCTTAAGTACAGCTCCTTTCTTCAGCAGTGACCTTACAAGACCATTTGTTACAAATTGAATACATAGAAATAAAAGTTTCAGTCAGATGTCTACATTGCAAGATCATATAGTTGTGTGGTTCACTGTAAGAACGAGCAAAAGCTGGCGAGTGTGGCCGTAAATCTTTGCCAACAAAAGTTGCAATGGCTTCTCTTACTGTTTGTATCTTCACTCACAAGGCTACCTGGGGTGTGGGGGTGGTGGGAAAATAATCAATATTATGCCTTATGAATCGATATTGCTAAAACTAAAAAAAATATCGATCAACAGTCGATCATCTTACCCAGCCTTTGGAGTTTTGCAATGCAGTCTGCTGAAAATGATGGAAAGTGCCACTACATAGCAAATGGTGCTGTGGACAAACAAATTTTAAGATATTCAACACTCTACTACCATCTGGCAGCTAACCCTTCGTGTGCATCATGATTATTTCTTAATCTAAACGGGAAGATATGGACATCCTATCAGTCGTCATTGAAGTAAGAGCAGCCATAGTACAGTAAGCTGTCATTCTATTATGTTCGTAGTTTGTATTTCTTGTTTAGCACTTAGCTACAGGGATGCTAAGTGTTTCTCTAAAGCTGGATCTGTTTAGAGGAGCTTCAAAATCATCATCCTTATATTCAGGATCAAAAATATAAGTCTCTGGATCCTAATTTTCCCCAAAGTAATCGTTGTTGGCTCTCACAATGTCTGCATGATTTGCATTGTTTTTGGTGATGAAGGAATCTGTGGTTCCTACCTCTACATCACGCAATCATGTGACTGGCTAGCTCATTATCTCTCAAAATGGCTCAGGAATCTCTGTGAGATTGATACTATTTTGATCATATTTATTTATTTATTCGCAAACCTTAGAAGAGTCTTTAAAGAAAGTATAAATCAATTCCAGACGGTTAACAATAAATAGGTTCTCGGTTTGAGTAATTTCACATGATCAAACATGTTCTAACATTCCACTCAACAAAGTAATAAAAGTACCGGTATGTATGATTCATGCTGATATTGTATTGGATTAATATCAGTATTGGCCAATACTCAGGACTCCAATAAAAATGTAGTTTTGAGATACCCCTGATTTTTTAATACGCACTTTTTTTTAATTTCAGGAAACTCACAATTACAGGCAGAGGGTTGGGTGTAGCACGCAAACCGCATTTTGCCCTAATGTGCTTTGGAGTGGATGTGTACCTAATGTTCAGGCCTCATATGTGGACTCAATGACCCTCAAACGGTAACAGCTTAAGATAGAGGCCTGCCTCTCATAGACACACTCGGTTATGACAAAGACAAAGTCACAGTTACGCACGCACGCACGCACGCACGCACGCACGCACGCACGCACGCACGCACGCACGCACGCACGCACGCACGCACGCACGCACGCACGCACGCACGCACGCACGCACGCACGCACGCACGCACGCACGCACGCACGCACGCACGCACGCACGCACGCACGCACGCACGCACGCACGCACGCACGCACGCACGCACGCACGCACGCACGCACGCACGCACGCACGCACGCACGCACGCACGCACGCACGCACGCACGCACGCACGCACGCACGCACGCACGCACGCACACACACACACACACACACACACACACACACACACACACACACACACACACACACACACACACACACACACACACACACACACACACACACACACACACACACAGCTGTTGTTTTACAGGATGGCGACTAGTGAGTGGATCATTAATGTCAAGTGGATTAATGCACTAAGGCACCAGAGGGATGTGGGCCGCATGCTACAGGCAGTGGGTCATCCATTATTTGAGTATCTACGAACAGTGGGAATGCGTTCACACTCTCTGGAACTCTTGTGCATTTAGTGTGAATGCAATCATCCCAACATGCAGACCAAGACCACTTGAGGGAGGGTTCTTGGTTTCGGGCCAGCCTGCACAGACTGTACATCAAGTAACTGTGCATTTGTCCTTGCTTTGAATGTGCACTTTGCACTTGAGCAGCATCATTACACTCACATTCAAATATTAAGGCTGTCATTTGTCACAAAAAGGTGCAAAAAATGAAGGAATATCTGTGGATTAATTTTTTTACCCTGGCTGTGTCCGGGTTCTCTGCCACCATGAACATGAAGCTAAGGTTGACCAGGTCAGCGCCGCTACAGATGCAGATGATGCAGCCCTCCAGGTCGGCCTCTGTCTTTCCGGTGGCTTCAAATGACGACAAAATCTTTGGGTCCTGACACAAGAGTACAATTGAGAGGAAACATTGAACTGTGGAATTGTGCGTCAATCTGACATGAACATGGAAACCAAGCAGCAAGTCGACATCCAGTGCCAGCCATCTCCTGTGGCTTATTGCATTATGTGTACAACTCTAAGGGCTTGTGTAAGTAACCACATTAGCCTCACAGGAGAAGCCCCTCTCTCTCTCATCAGCAGTCACAGCAGCGTTTTACACAGACAACAAGGCTCGCTGTTATCTGGTCGCACCATCTTGCTACGTGCCCTCACACATGTACACATGGAGGATGAGACAACACACAGACGTCTGCTCGCTGTCATTAATGTGCAGCTAGTAGACCCGCACATGCACGTGTTATCCAACTCGCACCCTTGTGGTGTCGGTGGGCTGGTGGACTTGATGGGTTGGCATCGCGATTATAGGCTGTCTATCAGCCGATAATATAATATTTAGGGCTTTCAAACAAATATTTAATCGCAATGTATCGCAGTTTGTTCATAGTTAACTCATTAATAATTGTGATTTAATGCAGATAGAAATAATTTTTTTTATCATTAATAAACATACCAGAGATACTTTTCAAGTTTTTATTACCATGACTGGACAATTAGTTTGCTTTAATGAAATGTTTTTAAACATGACACTTTTTTGAAAAGCTCAACACAGAATGGACATAAATAAAAAAGATTACCTGCAGTGCGTCGGTGTCTTGCCAAATTTCGTTAGATTATAAAATGTGTATTCCTGCCTTAGGAGCACTTGCATTCAGAAAAGGAAGCTACGCCATTTTTGGATACCAGTTTCGCACATTGATAACAAAATGTGGATGTTATGATCATGCAATGAACGTCAAAAATGTTTGGTAATGTAAAATGTGATAGTTCTACCTGAATAACTGCTTCTGATGTTCTGTACATTACATGTTGTACAAGTTAATTATATTCATATTGCTGCATGACAATGTTTTAAATTTCTCTATTTATTGTTAAAATGAAATGCCTGCTGAACATTCTTTAATTGCAAACTATCAATCAAGGTTATAAAATAATATTTACTTATTTTTTTTAATCTGCCAGAAAATATTTATTTAGGTAGAAATTTCACAGATTACATTACAAAACATCTTAGACAAACCATGATCCTAATTAAAGTTAAAGTACCACTGATAGTCACACACACACGAAGTGTGGTGAATACTCTCTGCGTTTGACCCATGCCCTTGTTCCACCCCCCTGGGAGGTGAGGGGAGCGGTGAGCAGCAGCGGTGGCCATGCTCAGGAATCATTTTGGTGATTTAACCCCCAATTGCAACCCTTGATGCTGAGTGCCAAGCAGGGAGGTAATGGGTCCCATTTTTATAGAGTTTGAAAAATAACAACGATACACAAGTCAGTAGCGAGGTTGACAGAAGTGCTCAATCTAATCAACAGGCTCCATGTGTTACCCAGTAGAGGTAGTAAGTACACATGAAAATGTGTACAGCGCTAACAGAGGCCAAGAGATGGAAAAGTTTGTGACAGGAAAAAGGAGTCTTCGCAGTGGCACGGCGTGGCGCAGTGGGAGAGTGGCCGTGCGCAACCCGAGGGTCCCTGGTTCAATCCCCACCTAGTACCAACCTCGTCATGTCCGTTGTGTCCTGAGCAAGACACTTCACCCTTGCTCCTGATGGCTGCTGGTTAGCGCCTTGCATGGCAGCTCCCGCCATCAGTGTGTGAATGTGTGTGTGAATGGGTAAATGTGGAAGTAGTGTCAAAGCGCTTTGAGTACCTTGAAGGTAGAAAAGCGCTATACAAGTACAACCCATTTATCATTTATTATATATACAAGCGTGTAACTTACACAGTGTGTTGTACAGATAAACAAATACATATCAAGATCTTAATAGTAATTCAATTCAGAGGGGTCACAAAAAACATTCTGTTCCAGAGGGTGATCATGACTGAAATGTATTTAGAAACACTTGTACATGGTCCTATATGATCCGAACTTACTTTGAATAAAACACATTTGTGTCACAGTGTATATTTATCGCTAATCAATCAAATAAAAAAAGTTCCAACATAATTAAAAATGACAGCGTATTACATGCACCGTATTTTTCGGACTATAAGTCGCAGTTTTTTTCATAGTTTGGCCGGGGGTGCGACTTATACTCAGGAGCGACTTATGTGTGAAATTATTAACACATTACCGTAAAATATCAAATAATATTATTTTGCTCATTCACATAAGAGACTGGACGTATAAGATTTCATCGGATTTAGCGATTAGGAGTGACAGATTATTTGGTAAACGTATAGCATGTTCTATATGTTATAGTTATTTGAATGACTCTTACCATAATATGTTACCTTAACATACCAGGCCCGTTCTCAGTTGGTTATTTATGCGTCATAGAACGTACACTTATTCAGCCTGTTGTTCACTATTCTTTATTTATTTTAAATTGCCTTTCAAATGTCTATTCTTGGTGTTGGATTTTATCAAATAAATGTCCCCAAAAATGCGACTTATACTCCAGTGCGACTTATATATGTTTTTTTCCTTCTTTATTATGCATTTTCGGCCGGAGCGACTTACTGTATACTCGGAAAAATACGGTAGGTGTATTTTTGAGGTGGTCTCTTCTTGTGATTTGTGAGACAGACACAGAGCTTTCTATGCATGTGAGCTTTTCACGAAACTACCAGTGGATAAAAAGTATCAAAGACTGCAGGTACATAAAAAAATACCCTGAGTTACAAACCCTGTTTCCATATGAGTTGGAAAATTGTGTTAGATGTAAATATAAACGGAATACAATGATTTGCAAATCCTTTTCAACTCATATTCAGTTGAATATGCTACAAAGACAAGATATTTGATGTTCAAACTCATAAACTTTATTTTCTTTTGCAAATAATAATTAACTTAGAATTTCATGGCTGCAACACGTGCTAAAGTAGTTGGAAAAGGGCATGTTCACCACTGTGTTACATCACCTTTTCTTTTAACAACACTCAGTAAACGTTTGGGAACTGAGGAGACACATTTTTTAAGCTTCTCAGGTGGAATTTTTTCCCATTCTTGCTTGATGTACAGCTTAAGTTGTTCAACAGTCCGGGGGTCTCCGTTGTGGTATTTTAGGCTTCATAATGCGCCACACATTTTCAATGGGAGACAGGTCTGGATTACAGGCAGGCCAGTCTAGTACCCGCACTCTTTTACTATGAAGCCACGTTGATGTAACACGAGGCTTGGCATTGTCTTGCTGAAATAAGCAGGGGCGTCCATGGTAACGTTGCTTGGATGGCAACATATGTTGCTCCAAAACCTTTATGTACCTTTCAGCATTAATGGCGCCTTATCAGATGTGTAAGTTACCCATGTCTTGGGCACTAATACAACCCCAGACCATCACAGATGCTGGCTTTTCAACTTTGCGCCTATAACAATCCGGATGGTTCTTTTCCTCTTTGGTCCGGAGGACACGACGTCCACAGTTTCCAAAAACAATTTGAAATGTGGACTCGTCAGACCACAGAACACTTTTCCACTTTGTATCAGTCCATCTTAGATGAGCTCAGGCCCAGCGAAGCCGACGGCGTTTATGGGTGTTGTTGATAAACGGTTTTCGCCTTGCATAGGAGAGTTTTAACTTGCACTTACAGATGTAGCGACCAACTGTAGTTACTGACAGTGGGTTTCTGAAGTGTTCCTGAGCCCATGTGGTGATATCCTTTATACACTGATGTCGCTTGTTGATGCAGTACAGCCTGAGGAATCGAAGGTCACGGGCTTAGCTGCTTACATGCAGTGATTTCTCCAGATTCTCTGAACCCTTTGATGATAGTACGGACCGTAGATGGTGAAATCCCTAAATTCCTTGCAATAGCTGCTTGAGAAAGGTTTTTCTTAAACTGTTCAACAATTCGCTCACGCATTTGTTGACAAAGTGGTGACCCTCGCCCTATCCTTGTTTGTGAATGACTGAGCATTTCATGGAATCTACTTTTATACCCAATCGTGGAACCCACCTGTTCCCAATTTGCCTGTTCACCTGTGGGATGTTCCAAATAAGTGTTTGATGAGCATTCCTCAACTTTATCAGTATTTATTGCCACCTTTCCCAACTTCTTTGTCACGTGTTGCTGGCATCAAATTCTAAATTTAATGATTATTTGCAAAAAAAAAAAAGTTTATCAGTTTGAACATCAAATATGTTGTCTTTGTAGCATATTCAACTGAATATGGGTTGAAAATGATTTGCAAATCATTGTATTCCGTTCATATTTACATCTAACACAATTTCCCAAATCATATGGAAACGGGGTTTGTAGTTTGTTTTCTTACCTTTGGGACAGCGCCGACACGAATACTGTTGATGAGGGAACACTCCAGCACCTGGCCTTCCTGCAAGAGTACAGTGGACAGGAAGCATACAAGTGATGCTAGTAATGAAAATCTCTCAAGTTCTGAAAGAAGCGTCACAAGCCTGGGTCACACTGACCCAAATATGGCCGACACCTCCTCTCCAGCTGCATAAACAACACTACTAACATGGCCGCCGTTGTGTTGTGAATGTGCTCTGGCAATGTCATTTATTGCTTGTACCTTTCCCTCACTCTTCCAGTAGATGAAAAAGCCATACTCGTCCACCTTCACCTGACAGTTGGGCTCGAAGATGTACGGGTCCTGGGAAAGAGGGAAAAAATAGTTTATAAGAGAAGAGTTCCTCAATCAGAGGATATGGCCAGTATATGAAAACTTTAAAGTAAATGCTTCGGATGTTGTACAACAGGTTACGGACGACAACATTTTTAAATTTGCACATAACTTCAAAGGTCTGCTAACTTGACCCGTATCCATTAGTTATTTATGCTTATCCGGGTCTGAGTCATGAAGCCTAAACTTCCACTGGGCACGACACGCAGGCTGGGCATGCCCAGAACACCTCACCAGGGAGTTAGGTCTTTTCGATGTGAAGGAGCAGTGCTTCAACCTAAGACCTTTTTAAATGACCGAGCTGTGTTACAACATCAAGGATGGGTACCGAATTTGGTATTTTTATAGGTAGTGACCTTTGGTACTACCAGGAACCAAGTCACGTACAATCCAACAGTGCCATATTTCAATACCTTTGTTGCACTTGACGTCATATCCGGTTGCAGACTTTGCACCATTTCAAACACTTGGTGGGCAAACAGACATATTCGTAGCGAACTGCCTCTAATTAATGACACAATTTATCATGACAATAAAGCGTTCAAATGTGCTTGTTTGATGATAATTCACATTGGATATATCATACACAGTGGAACATTTATTTACAAACCCCTCATTGTACAAACCTTTCGATTTACGTATCACAGACCAAATGTTTTTGGAGGCATGGCGGAGATATTTATAAAACAATCTTGCCTTCCTTCTTTCATACTTCCTCCAAACAAGCCGTTTGGAATTTGCTTCATTCGTGACATTTCTCCTATTGGTGACGTCAGTAGGTATCTCGATATATAAAAAGTTTTACCTGGAGAGCTTTGCACGAGTCCACCATTGTAGTCAGACGTAATCAATAAGTTCCTTCTTTTTCTATATTCTCTACTCTATATTCTGTTGTGGGGCAGACTGGCTCGTGTATGCACATGCATCCTCCATTGTTGCCATTTCTAATATAAAGTAGCGTAAAGTAGTTATAAATGCCAATAGATTCAATATGGAAGTGCTAAAAACTACAACATGGTTGACGGGGAGAAGTCACAGTTGAAGTGGAAGCATGTAAATTAGACCACCCACAAAACGGCGCATCCTGAAGAATCGGAGTGTGTGTTGATGAAGTTTTCCAGCAAGTCCCGCTGAATAATTTACAGTCCTAACTTTTTTTCACAAAAGTGGTAATCAAATCAATAACTACAATTACAGCATAAAAAAAAGACAAGACTGGCTCATTCAACCTAATGGTAAACACTACTTCCTACCTACAGCAAAAATATATATAACAACTGGCTGGACAATTATTTTTTATCGGTATCAGTATATGTAATATACCTTTTTTTTTAAATTTTATTATTAAACAAATTCACATTTATCACCACATGAACATAAACAAAAATGCTGATGATTGGGTCTGTTGAGTACCACTATGGACTCCCAGGTATCCTGGTAATTGGTAAAATCCAAACACAGCACAGTAATTTTTATCAATCAAAATTAAATGTTGACCCGAAATCGAAAAGGACATTCTCGAAGGTGGGCTGTACACACTCTGAACAAGTTGAATACACACAGTACATAGTATGTATACGACAAGACGACGAGTCACAGCCTTTATAGTCCAGGTCACAGTGTCAGATTTTTCAGGAGTTGCACGGCAAGCTAATAAAAAGGTTGGAAAGGGAATGAACGAGTCGGTAGAGTATATAGAATGTAGGCTCCTCGACGCAAGAGCATAATTCAGTCTTTACTACAAACAATGCAAACCAAACACCTGCCTCGCATATTTCAGCACAGAATAGCCAGCAGAAGAATGCTCCAAACCCTATACACATGAAGCACAAGTGATATAGCTCTTTTCAAGTCCACAAAACAAATGTGGACTAGAAGGGAAAACTTTGTGTTCCGCCTCTTAAAAAAAGCCTGGAAAAGGCGGTCTTTGAAGGACCTCCTTTTTCATTTATGACACCAGGAGTCTGCATGTGTGTGGCACCATGTTCTTTTTAGGAAAGCACCAAAAAAGCAGAGTAGATGGATGAGTTAAAAGCTCGACCGGCTGCTTTAATCTCCAGTCTGACTGATGTGAGCGGCTGTCTCGCTCAGTCTTTAAGAAGGAAAAAAGATGTCCAACTCTTAGTGCAACTCTGTCACACTCAACGTTCCCTCTAAGGTGCGCGCCTGCGCAATTGCGCACCGCTCGCGCGTCCTCTGCGCACAGCAAATTAATGCCGCGCATGAAATCAAAAATCCCATCTGAACTTTAAACAAAATAAACACATTACAATTTATTTTGTATGATTTAGGGCAGCACGGTGGAAGAGCGGTTAGTGCGTCTGCCTCACAATACGAAGGTCCTGAGTATTCTTGGGTTCAATCCCAGGCTTGGGATCTTTCTGTGTGGAGTTTGCATGTTCTCCCCGTGACTGCGTGGGTTCCCTCCAGGTACTCCGGCTTCCTCCCACCTCCAAAGACATGCACCTGGGTGTAGGTTGATTGGCAACACTAAATTGGCCCTAGTGTGTGAATGTGAGTGTGAATGTTGTCTGTCTATCTGTGTTGGCCCTGCGATGAGGTGGCGACTTGTCCAGGGTGTACCCCGCCTTCCGCCCGATTGTAGCTGAGATAGGCTCCAGTGCCCCCTGCGACCCCAAAGGGAATAAGCGGTAGAGAATGGATGGATGGATGGATGGATTTTGCAATGCAACTCTGTGAGTGACAGGTGACAACAAGAGTGGCCCCAATGAATAAAACAATCTTTGTCAACACAGTTCAATTATCGTCTGTCGAGACGCTTTACGGACAGGAATTCCATCAATCACTTTATTGAGCAAAACTGTTTGTAACCACACCAAAAACATGAGTAAAAAAACCTTTTATCTATAAAAACTGGTAATTTTCTGCCATACAAACCAGGCTTAAACCAATGTTATCATCCGTCGTTTCAACAGAAGCCGCTCGCTCTATCTCACTTGCACCAACACACGCACTCATGGCACTTAGCCAGTGCTGCGTTTATGGCCACACAAAAAGTCAGACAACCCCAACGCCACACAATGTGTAAATACCAGGTTGTAACACTCTTGACCCCACAATCAGATGTGTGCTTATTTTACTGCCATTTATTAAGAATGTTAATCTAAGGATATTATTCATGAGATATTGTCACTAGATTTCATAAATGCTAATAAAACACACACACACACACACACACACACACACACACACACACACACACACACACACACACACACACACACACACACACACACACACACACACACACACACACACACACACACACACACACACACACACACACACACACACACACACACACACACACACACACCTGCCTGGACTATTTGTCATTCAACAGGGTATGGCTCAGAGTGTTTTTGAGGAGGAAAAAAAAATCCATGCAGTTAGTGTGTGTGTGTTTGTGTGTATGTGTTAGAGTGGGAGGAATTGGCAGACGCCACTTAAATAAACGCAGATACTGCTCCAGGCTTTCTAATTCCCAAGATGCAGAGGAGGCTTATTCATTCACATTTGCTCTCAAAAACACACAAGAGAACTGAATGAATGCACATTTTAGTTGAGCTCTATGCTGTTTAATAAAGACGTGTCCAAGGATAAGCCAGCAGCTTGCTATTGTTTTGATATACTGTATGTACTAGTGTTTTTATTCTTAGTATCAGGTATACCCGGTAGTATCATATTAGCATAATATAATCCATATTGCATGCATGTATGTCTTTTAACATTTCAGTGCGCTGGTCATTTTTATGTCAGTAAATCTTGATTTGTGTAACTTTTGTCTCTACCTTGCAATCGTCCATCCATCCATTTTCTACTGCTTCTCCCTTTCGTGTTCTTTGTTATAATCAATGAAGTTACAATTGATTTAGGTTTGACCAAAGAAACATTCTACTCCATCCTTAAACTGAATCCTAATGAACATGAAACATATAGCTTTTTCTAATAGTTTTATTTTTACAAATGAGGCATCACATTTGATGGTTTACACAATGCACCCAATTGTTAAATTTTATTAAAAATAAGTTTCGCACCTGCAGTTTGTAATAACTTTTGTAAAATGTAACACGTTATTAAAACACGTGTCTAAGTTTATTATACATTGCGTTCAAGAATTTTATTACAAAGTGTGGCTTTATTACATAATGAGGTGAACATGTATTACATAATGCACCGTTATTCCATTAAAGGTTGTTGCACACCCTTTATATGTAAAAAAAAAAACATTTAAAAAAGTGCATAAGCACTTCAACCTAAATGTTAACTTCCTGAATTTAGTTTTAGTCATAGTCTTTTGACGAAAACGCATTTTAGTTTTAGTTACATTATTGTCATCTGAATTGATTTAGTTTTAGTCGATTAAATTCCTCAACATTTTATTCGACTGAAATTACAGTAAATTTTGTCGACTAAAATATAAAGTACAATGCATCTATGAAGTTGTCTTGATATCACTTTTATTAAGGTTATTACAATTACTGTACAAGGTAATACATCAACATTGCATAACTAAGCATTTACAGATGCATTTAATAAATCTGAATATGGTGCATCACATTACTTTAAAATTAAATTAGACTCATTAATGCCTCAGAAGCGGTCGTGCTCCTGCTCTACCGTCTTTAATAGTAACAGTAAATCAGTACATTATGAGTCATTTCGAAATATTAGCTTCGACCTACTTACTGTTGCGTAGATGGTTAGTCTGCAGATAGCGCTTCAAGTGTGTTGTATTTTGCAAAGAAAATGGAGCCGCAGGGTTTCAAGTTGTTTTGTTCTCTACGGCGGCAAAAGTGAAGTGTGTCTATATGTCTTCGCCTCTCGTTCTTCCCGGTGTAGAAGACATATTGTATTAATGTCTAGTATTGATTCTTGCTTTTCAGGTTGACTATCAGGGCAAAGACTCTAGTTCTGATTGGATACCCTTCGTGCTTTCCATCCGCCCTTGTCCCACATGCAACTGTGATTGGATAACTTGTACCACCCACTTAAAGACAAAATTAAATATGATTGAATTTTGTCCCTGTCAACATTTTTGTCTTGTTTTAATTTGTTGACTAAATTTTCAATTAATTTTGCCACTGTTTTAGTCAATGTGCTTTTATCTTCATTTGTGATCCAAATTTCGTCAAGGGAAAATAGGTTGTTAATAACAAAGACGAACATTTTTAGTCAACAAAATTAACAGACATGAACGTGCCTATAAAATATAATTGAATTGAGTGGAATTGCTGCTCTTGGCCATGATTTGTCGAAGCTCAGAGTTGTCGTCACTCATGCACGTCAAATGTTAGCTTTGTGCACATCTTATTTGGGAAAGGTGTTTCCAATCTCACTCAGCACAAAGACTGTGGAAGGCAAATATCTCAGCAACTTTTGGGTAATTTCCATCAATTATCTTTTCCAAATTTACTTCTGAACATCATTTTTGTTCAAGAATAAAAAAAATGTTTACACAGGTTTTATGTTAAAAGTCTTCCTGTGTTATACAGTATTTTTAATAAATGTGACAAAGGTCTTACAATTGTGTATTGAAAGTGTGTTAGGCTTGATGTTAAAATTTAGACGGTTTAAAAGTGTTTTTAGTAAGTTTTAATGGTAACACCACAATGTGCGTGTCTGCAGCTTTAATGCTAATAAGATGTGTTTGTCTACAACAAGTAGACTGTCTCCTAGAAGCACTAATGTGTGCTAACATTATGCCTGCATTTTACCAGCAACTTCATATGTTAGCATATTGACTTACTGCTACCTTGTGTATAGCTGACTGATGACTAGTTTGCAATATTGTATTTTGAGATGTGTAGTGAAGCCTAGAGGAAGAGGCTTTTGCTTCAAAAAGCGCAACTTCGAAAACGAGCGTCTGTGCGCCTCTTCTCTTAAAAGTGGAGCAAACATGTGTAGGAGATAAATCCACAATCCCTAAGTGAGACAAAAACACAAATGTCTTTCTCATTGTTTGCGCGTTCTAAATAGTAAAACCTGCTAGTACAAGGTGGCTAACAATGTAGATAATTGGGATTTCTTAAAAGTTCCTCCTTTAAGGCCGGAAGCTTAAAAATATTAAAATAAAGTCTACAACATGCTTTGACCTGCATACTAACCAAGCCATAGCGACATTATTTGTAAGAACTAACACAGAGAAACTACTTTATTGTCGTAGTGACACATTGCTTGCTCACACTGCTCCTCCGACCACTAGCGAGTAGCCAGCTACTAGTTTCTTAAGTTGCTGATAACATTGTTTCAACCTGACAAGAAATACAGAAAAAGACAAAGAAGAAGGAGGAGCTTGAGCTTCTTCTGCTGCTGCGGTGTTGCCTTTAATTTAGTAAAGGTTAGTGCTAAGTTATAAATCATGCATCTCACAAAGCCAAGAAGTTGGTCAACTTTGAAAATCCACATGCTATCAGGCCCTAAGTGTTTTTTTTCTTTTTAACATTTGCAAATAGTGGTTGACTTCTTTTTACATTTCTATGACACATGATAATGTTAAAATGCTACCACAAAACAGCAAGCCTGGAACATTTTTACTTGGTTTCCAAATCCAAGCAAGTGACTTTAAAGGCTGCATTAGAAGCAAACACTGTCTTTACCTCGTCAAACCTGTCAAAGGAGGCGCCCTCCTGCATGAACTCGGGCACATGCTTCTGCCAGTTGAACTCGTAGGACTTTGTCATGGCTGCTCACAAACCTGTCACACAGGAGGTAAAGGCAATTAGTCAAATATGTGCAGCAGAAGTGTGCCCAAGGACAGAGGGGGGTGGTCATATGCTAAATTACTAATCATGAGCCGTGGCGTTGAGTAATGACACGGACAAAAGAAGTGTTCTATCACTGACAAGAGGAGGAATAATTTGGGCGAGACCAGGGTGGAAGAGTCTATAGAACCTCAGCAGGCTGGGGTGATGCAACACACCTGCACGTGTGGAGCCATGCAACGCTCCCTCCTCTGGGAATGGAGAAAAGGGGTGGGGGTTTTGGGCTCCTGACAGGAAACTGTTATCTTGTTGATGACAGCACCCCAAATATAGTCTTCTCCTTACGTCACTGTCAAATGTGTCAGACAGTGTTCTGAGAGTGCGACACACAATGTATAGGAAGACTCACATGGTGTCAAAAATGTCTCATTCTCATTCACATGTATTCATATGTCTCATTCATATGTTAATATGATACTATTTATGAAAATATGATTATTTGTTTACAATTTTCTTTTCTAAACTTTACATTGTAACAATTTTACATTTGTTTAGAATGATCAAATTGTAATTATAATTCTAAATTAAAATATAATATAGTTATTATTAAAAAATCATATTATAATTATTACAATGATACAATGGTAATATTAATCATAACATTATTCACATTATAATAGCTTATGATGTTTATTTGAAAGGCACATTATTATAAACCATTATTAAAATTAAGTGTATATATTATGTATAATATGTATTCTATTATATTTTTTATCATGTATAATATCATATAATTATAAAATATGAGGTGTATCTGCAAATAGGGGAAAAGAAAATACATGAATAATATCATAACCCATCCATCCATCCATCCATTTTCTACCGTTTGTCCCTTTTGGGGTTGCGGGTGGTGCTGGAGCCTATCTCAGCCGCATTCGGGCGGCAGGCGAGTTACACCCTGGACAAGTCATCGCAGGGCCAACACAGATAGACAGACAACATTCACACTCACATTCACACACTAGGGACAATTTTAGTGTTGCCAATCAACCTATCCCCAGGTGCATTTCTTTGGAGGTGGGAGGAAGCCGGAGTAACCGGAGGGAACACACACACACTCACGGGGAGAACATGCAAACTCCACACAGAAAGACCCCGAGCCCGGGGATCGAACCCAGCACCTTCGTATTGTGAGGCACATGCACTAACCCCTGTGTCACCGTGCTGCACTACTATTATTATATAAAATCATACATTTTTTTTAACAAATATAAAACTGCTACAAGGCAAATTGTATGTGAAAATAAAATCTTAAAATCAAAAGGCAAGAACAATGAATGGCAGGGTAACTTGAAATAAAGGGAGGGAAAAATCATAAAACTTTTAATTAATTAAATTACTGTAATGAAAATGTCTGCACTGAATGCAAATGAGAGTGGTTTTGAAAATTCCGCTCCACTTACGTATGTAGCGAAATAAGTTAACTGAAATATTCGAAACAGCAGTACAGTATAACACCACCATTATGACGCAGTGCAGGATAATAACAATGACATGGTCAGATCTCTTTCGGTCAAGCAAGTTTACCTAATAAAGTGGCTAAAGTGAATATGATGATAATTTATATATGTACGTATTTTTTAAACATTTGTTCCTTTGAACCTCTTAGCAGTCATAAACCGTGACTTCATATTTTGTTCACACTTTTTTATGGTTATGGAAGAAAAAGTCATTCATGACACAATGGATCCCTGTAGTGCTTCCCTGCACAATTTGAGGAAGAGTTCTAATGATCCGTCTTGTCTAACCTTGCCCATCTCTTTTCCCGTTCCTTCATGATGCAATATAATACGTCTCGCTTTGAAATATTGCGTTACTAACAATCTGTGACAATAATTGACTTGACCAGCTTTTTGTCCATTATTTCATATAGTGTCTACAATAGAAAATCACTATGCACACGCGCACATGCCAAATACATGGTGATAGTATTATAGGTAGCGCTGTGAGGGATGAAAAGCACAACTCGGAATAATGACGTGTGAAAGCAGAGAGCGAGAAGAGAGGTTAGAATCAAAGCCACAAGGATGACAGAGGCGGTGTTGGTGGGCAGGATGAGGCAAACAGCTGTATGTGACAGAGGGGACAGGAGGTCTGCTCTTGATGTGGGGAATCAACACAACCTCTGCTGCGCACACACTGGTATGTCAAATGCAGACGAAGTCTCAGAAACACACGGTGGAACCTTTTCAGTTTAAAGCCCCCGAAGGTTCCCTGGAAACAAACCAAAAAAAAAAACCTCTACCGGTATACATCTTGCCAGACGTCATCAAATTTCATATAACTTCAGCTCAGTGAACATCTTAATGGCTCAACATGGTTTTTGTAAAGTGCTAACATAAGGAAGGGAAGGGATGACCGAGAGGAGAAATAAGATGATAGCCATAGAACCATTGAAATTATTGTGATCGTCATGTGAAAGCGGCACACAAATACATCTCATGGGAGCACTGTTATTAAACCACAGCGTTTGACATGCCCATACATTGTATTGACTTGGAAATTCTCACACAGCACTACAGATACCCACCAAATTTGGTACACACCTTTAAGCAAAACATCTTTGCACTTAATTAGTTTTCCGTAAGTCATGAATCTTTTGTCCAATGATAATACAAGTTTAAAAATATCTGTATTACATGAATGCTGGCATGTCTTCCAAATAATTTTGGCCGCAACCCACAGAGGGCACCAAAAAACAATCATTTGAAAAAATCTATCTATCGATTCTGTGCCTGTGACCTCGCCTTTGATGTATTTTGGATGGCCGAATTCAACAACGAAGCCACAGATTTGGCTGTTTGATTAAGCGCGACATTAATATACTGTTTGAAAGATTATTCACACTAACCTCATCCACTTGTCCACTGTGTTTCCTGCACACCAACTGCTCATCCAAGAGTGCAGCTTGTTTCTGCGTCATTGCTCTACAGAACACTTGGCTTGATTGCGGTACCCCCATGACACAAGAGTACAAATAAATATGGGCGAAGACCATTCAAACCAGCACTGCACCATCTGTGCTGTCCAGCCAGGGGATCAGGATCACAGATGCACTCCGCGTGTCGTCAGAACACAACACAGAGGCTCACTTCCTATGCTGACAAATAACTGTCAACCAGGGGAGTGAACAAGAAAACAAGTCCATGTCAATAAGACCAAACATGCAAAGTCTCTACTCGCTGATTACTGGTCTCAACTTTGTGTTTCAATAAACAGCTATGCGGGCTAAGCTAGCAAAGATGGCCCCTTAAGGTACAGAAAAGATAATTACAAAGCAAATTACATGCTTGTAGACGACCACAGTGTACCCCACAGTATTATCTGTCTTTTGAATGACAATGAGTCAATGGAGGAAAACATGTCATAACTTCACACTTGGCCATTCGTACCATGCTGGACTTGGAACCACACTGAGCATTCATGCGTTGTCTGCTTGAGGCGTCACTTCCGTGCTGATGTATAATCCTACAGTACCCTTGACTTTGTGGATTATTTGCAGTCTTATTTTGAGGGTTAGGGTTAAAGTTTAGTAAATCTGATTATTTTTTGTTGTGGAACATGGCGAAGGTTGTTAAATACTTGCCAGAACGCTTAAATTCAATGATGGTGCCGCAGGTCTTAATTTATAGATTATCTTGAGTCTTTATGGCAGGGGTCCCCAAACTTTTTGACTCGGGGACCGCATTGGGTTGAAACAATTTGGCCAGGGGCCGGGCTGTGTGTATATATATTATACTCTATATATATATATATATATATATACACACACACAGGTAAAAGCCAGTAAATTAGAATATTTTGAAAAACTTGATTTATTTCAGTAATTGCATTCAAAAGGTGTAACTTGTACATTATATTTATTCATTGCACACAGACTGATGCATTCAAATGTTTATTTCATTTAATTTTGATGATTTGAAGTGGCAACAAATGAAAATCCAAAATTCCGTGTGTCACAAAATTAGAATATTACTTAAGGCTGGTGTCGGTCCACTCTGTTTCCTGAGATCCAGGGTCAACGCAGCCGTCTACCAGCAAGTTTTAGAGCACTTCATGCTTCCTGCTGCTGACCTGCTCTATGGAGATGGAGATTTCAAGTTCCAACAGGACTTGGCGCCTGCACACAGCGCAAAATCTACCCGTGCCTGGTTTACGGACCATGGTATTTCTGTTCTAAATTGGCCCGCCAACTCCCCTGACCTTAGCCCCATAGAAAATCTGTGGGGTATTGTGAAAAGGAAGATGCAGAATGCCAGACCCAAAAACGCAGAAGAGTTGAAGGCCACTATCAGAGCAACCTGGGCTCTCATAACACCTGAGCAGTGCCAGAAACTCATCGACTCCATGCCACGCCGCATTAACGCAGTAATTGAGGCAAAAGGAGCTCCAACCAAGTATTGAGTATTGTACATGCTCATATTTTTCATTTTCATACTTTTCAGTTGGCCAACATTTCTAAAAATCCCTTTTTTGTATTAGCCTTAAGTAATATTCTAATTTTGTGACACACGGAATTTTGGATTTTCATTTGTTGCCACTTCAAATCATCAAAATTAAATGAAATAAACATTTGAATGCATCAGTCTGTGTGCAATGAATAAATATAATGTACAAGTTACACCTTTTGAATGCAATTACTGAAATAAATCAAGTTTTTCAAAATATTCTAATTTACTGGCTTTTACCTGTATATACACAATCCATTTTCTACCGCTTGTCCCTTTTGAGGTCGCGGGAGGTGCTGGAGCCTATCTCAGCTGCATTCGGGCGGTATATATATATATATATATATATATATATATATATATATATATATATATATATATATATATACACACACACACTGAAAGAGCGCGCACGTTGCCGATGTCACGTTATCGATGGGAAAATGCATTTTTAGACAATATGATTTGCCTGAGCAGCTAGGAGACACCGAGAGTAACAAGCAGTTGAAAATGGATTAGAAAGGACAGATTTAAAAAAATAATTAAAAAAAAATACAAATAAAAACATTTTAAACTTGGGACTTTCTGCGGGCCGGATATTTGGAAACTTGCGGGCCTAATTTAGCCCGCGGGCTGTAGTTTGGGGATCCCTGCTTTATGGTATGAAATGTGTTCGTCATCTTTAAGAACTGGCAAGAAGCGATTGCATTACAGTCACTTTATTGCTTCCAAATAATGACATACTCAGACTAGAGTATACTGGAATTTTAATGACTTTGTGGATCATTTCCAGTCTTATTGAGTTGTTCTGATTATTTTTATTGTGCAAGTCAGCGGCTATCATTAACTAGAAAAGCACTCAGAGAGCGCAGATCTCTGCCAGGCTTCTCCTAATAGTAAAGAATCCTTTTTTAAAAATCCTGAATCCAGACGGTGATCCTATTCACCCCCCCAAACCGAATCATCTGTTCCTTATACAATTTCTGTCATTTTCTGTAATTTTCATGAAAATACACCCATAAATTGTTGAGCTATGTCACTAACTAACAAACTAACTAACAACCCCAAGTCAATACATAATTATTTGCGACAGGAGAGATCACAATAATATAAATGACACTGAAGGTGAGAGATAGTACAGCGGCCGTGGCAGTAACTTGAGGGTTCCAGGTTCAATTGTAGCTTTCAGCATCCTAGTCACGTCCGTTGTGTACTTGGGCAAAACCCTTCACCCTTGCTCCAGTTGGGTCGTGGTTAGTGCCTTGCATGGCAGCTTTCCGCGATCAGTGTGTGAATGGTTGAATGTGGAAATAGTGTCAAAGCGCTTTGAGTACCTGGATTATACAAGTATAATCCATTATCGTCATTACAAATGTAGTTGCCGATGAGCGAGCTTATTGCAGGGGTTTGATTTTTGGATTATTTCGAGTAATTTCTTTTTTTGTATTATTATGAAATATGTTATTGTGTTATTATTGTCATTGTTAAGAACTTGCGAGGAGCAATTTTGGCGGTTTTATTAGTGGTTCTTTTAGTGCAGTGGTTCTTAACCTTGTTGGAGGTACCGAACCCCACCAGTTTCATATGCGCCTTCACGGAACCCTTCTTTTGAGAAAAATTTAAAAAATTTTTTTTTCAAATTCAAGACAAAGTTATGTTTTTTTACTGGTGCACAAAATGAACCGTGCATGAACATCACTTTGTTCAAAGAACAACACAAACACAGTGTATGAACTCACAACAAATTACACACCTGCAAATCATATGGAAATTAGAAGGAAAATTGTTTGGGGGGTATCCATAATACGCCGATAGGGAGAAGTTTTTATTTACACGTTGAGTTGGGTGTGTCTTGACTTCAGCGGCGGAGGCTCCGCCGAACCCCTGAGGCCGACTCACCGAACCCCTATGGTTCGATCGAACCCAGGTTAAGAACTACTGTTTTAGTGGTTCTATGATTCAGGTAAGTATATTTCAGTCATGCCATGCCCTGACTCACCTCTTCTTCCAATTGTGCCAAATGAGGTAAAATGTATGGAATCTAAGTGTTCACCCGAGCCAGTTGTGCTGGACTTAGGTACGATTGTGCTAGTATAGGTAGACCCAAAAACTGTTACAAGTGTTCTGCGGCGACTACAAATCCAATTATGCATGAGGTGTTTTTGCTGTGCAGATGGTCCTTTTCCCATCTAAAATGTGATCCGATAACAGTTGGGTAAATTTGATAAATAATCCCAAATCAGATTTGGGATCCCTCCTAATTTAGACTAATTGGGTTGTGCTGGCCTGCCTGATGCTAGCCTAGATCTCAGCGCTCTCAACAGGATGCGTTAGATAATACTTCCTTAGTGGGATGAAAGGTGTCCAATGGCAGCTCTAGGAGGTGTGAGCGAGCGCGTGAGGAGTCATGCCGAGAGAGGGGGCGAGTAAGGTCCGAGCACCTTATCCAACCCCTAGACAGGGAGATAATTGCGACAGATAGGAAGCCCGTGAGGCCACGCCGTTCCCTGCCTCCTCATCTGCGACGGCAGCCAGGAGAACACCCAGTGGTCCCACACCTCATAACTCAAAATGAGGCTACATCAGTCAGGCAGTGGAAAGGTTGACCGAGGATGCCTTCAATCCACATGAGCTGCTTATTTGAGGACAATTCAAAAGCACGGAATCAGTGTTTTTACGACATTGATACTGTGCTTGCGCTGCAGTCTGAGGCTCACACTTTCTTAGACTGATTTACAATAAATAACTGAAGCAGTCTGAAAGCTGAACCGAGACATCCTCACAAAAGCAGTACTTCTGTATGTTTTAGTTCCGACTCATACACATACTTGTTTGTCACAAAAAACATTCATGAAGTTTGGTTCTTTAATGAATTTAAAGAACCAAATAAGCGGAGGAAAAGAGTTTCTTTTCCTCCGCTTAGTGATATGCTTAAGTTCAGCGGGTCGCCTCGTCTGATCTGAGGTCGTATTCGAATGGGGGTCGGAGGGGTGGGGTCTACTGAAAATGTGACCAAATCTGCTGGGTCAAAAGTATACAATGTTAATATTTGGTTACATGTCCCTTGGCAAGTTTCACTGCAATAAGGCACTTTTGGTAGCCATCCACAAGCTTCTTGTTGAATTTTTGACCGCTCCTTTTGACAAAATTGGTGCAGTTCAGCTAAATTTGTTGGTTTTCTGACATGAACTTGTTTCTTCAGCATTGTCCACACGTTTAAGTCGGGACTTTGGGAATGCCATTCTAAAACCTAAATTCTAGCCTGATTTAGCCATTCTTTTACCAGTTTTAATGTGTGTTTGGGGTCACACCCAACTGCGCCCAACACCCAACCTCCGGGCTGATGATTTTAGGTTGTCCTGAAGAATTTGGAGGTAATCCTCCTTTTTCATTGTCCCATTTACTCTCTGTTAAGCACCAGTTCTATTGGCAGCAAAACAGGCCCAGAGCATAATACTACCACCACCATGCTTGACGGTAGGGACGGTGTTCCTGGGATTAAAGGCCTCACATTTTCTCCTCCAAACATATTGCTGGTTATTGTGGCCAAACAGCTCAATTCGTGTTTCATCTGGCATCACATGGACAAAGATAAGAACTTCTGGAGGAAAGTATTACATACATATATATATATATATATATATTATATATATATATACACAGTATATACATATATATATATACATATATATATATATATATATATATATATATATATATATATATATATATATATATATATATATATATATATATATATATATACAGTATATATATACACATCAATCATATTATCATTTTTTCTTTTTAGGCGTTCCACTGTGCCTATTTGTCTAGGCTTCCAGTCAATGTGTGCTGAAGTGTGTTTTTCTAAGCCCACTTGGGCCTCTTTGCTTAAGGAGTGACTGGCTGTGGTCGCCTGCAGCTTACAGAACAGCAGCAACTCTTCAGGTTAAACCGATGTGTTGAAAACATTTTAGGAAATGATGGAATTAAAAATCTGTTCCAGGGTCTAATTTTAGCCATTGTAAAACCTTTAAAAAAACTGAAAAAAAAAAAAAATGTACAGACAATGTTTAAAGTCACATGTTATCATTCTCAAATGGCATACAAGAGTAAAAAGAAGTTAAACACTGTTGATATTGAAACAGAAGTTTGGTCCCAGATGCACAAATAATAACCTCGAATGTAAAGAACCATATAGTGAAAACCTTTAAGTGAAAACCTGCATAGAAGCTAGAAACAAAAAACAAAAGAAAAAGAAAAAACACAGTTAGAGGGGAACTGCACTCTTTTTTTTGGAATTTTGCTTATTCTTCACAATCATTATGAGACAAGAAGACAATTTATTTATTTTTTTTCTTCGATTTCTAACATAAAAATTGGCTCGTTCTAGGTGGCTAGCAATGCAGCTAATGAGAGCAATAGGACTTTGGGGATTGTCCTGCGGGGAGGCATGGCGGGGGGTTGAGGATGCCTCCAATGGGGCTCCAGTCCTCCTGTCTTGTCCCCTGCTCGTCCATCCCTCAATCTTAGCTGCATATTAGACACTTAGGATTTGGGGGGCTTGGCTTGGTTGGGACCCACCATGACCTTGATGTCCCCCAATTTTAATCGCATTATTAGTTCCCACAAGCATACATATCTCACTCACGCTACAGTACACACATCAATAGGGACTGGAGGTCGGTTGTAACGGCTGACCTCCTAATTTTAACTACACAGTAGACACTCTGGGGACCTTGTACACATGCATGGGGGGATTGGGGTTCGGCGCACCCCTCATTGCCTCGTCGGCCGGCGGGGACTGCGGTCTGGTGGCCTGCCAGGCTTTTATTCATTTATTATTGTTATATATTTTTTTATTTTTAATGTATTTATTATTTTTATTTTTATTATTTACTTATTTTTATTTTATTAAATTTTTTAAATTTTATTTTTTTATTTATTTGTGTGTGGCGTCGCGCGGGTCTCACTTCCTGTTGGGTGGGGTCCGTGCCCGTGTGGCCCGACCTTGCGCTGTGGGGTCTCTGTTGGTGACGACGCGGCCCCCGTGTCTGGTCTGGATGCTGTGTCTCGGTTGTTTGGGCGGTGGTGTGTTTGTGCGGGTTTGGGTTGGGGTGGGGGGCCTTTTGGTGGGGGGGGGGTGTTGGTGTCTCTTGTTTGCGTGTTGGCGTTCGGACTGACTGGCGGGCTGGCGCCGGCTGGTCTCCGTGGTCCTGGTGGCGTGTGGTTGCTGGTCGCAGTTTTTTTTTATCACTTTGATTTGATTGGCTGGTGCTGGCTGTCTGGGGTTATTGCGGCTGCTGTTTCTGCTGCCGTTTGTTTGTGGTGTGGGCGCCCGTGGCTGCTGGGTCTGGTGCAGGGGTGTGGCTGATGTTGTGACTGGTGGCAGCGCGCGCGCGTGATGGCTGTCGGGGCTGACGAACTGTGTATATGTATGTATATGTGTGTGTGTGTATGTATGTATGTATATATATGTGTATGTATATGTATATATGTGTATGTGTGGGTATGTATACATGTATGTGTATGTATATATGTATGTATGTATATTTCTGGGGGTACGCTCTGGGCCTGCCTGTCAGACGGGGGTCGACGCCTCAGGCTACTGCATCCGAACTGCGTGTCTGGAGCTCCTGGGTCCCGCTGTCCATCCCTTCCGGGTGCCCGTCTTGGTTGGGGCCTGTTGGGCCTAGTCCCTGCGTCTATTGTGGTAGCTTGGTGCTGCAAGGTATTCCGAGGTGCTGCGAGTCGGCCAGTTGCTGGGGTAGTGACCTTGTTTGTCAGCATGTCTGTGATCTTCTTTTAATTATTTTTTTATTTTTTTATTTTTTAATATATTTTATTAATATTATTTTTTAATTTTTCCCCTCCCTCAGAGGGGGGGCTCGGCGGGGCGGTTGCTGGTTGTTCCATCTCCATCGTTGGGGTCCCTGCAGGTGGGGTGGGTGGTTCCCGTGGCCCTGTGCCTGGGTGGTCCTGTGGCGGCCGATTTGGGTGGGGTGGCCGGGGGCTGGCCTCGCTGCGCTCTCCGGGGGTGGGGGGTGGGCTCGTGGGGGCCCGGTTGCCGGTGGGGAGGGGGCGGTCTTCCCGTCCGGTTGCGGGGAGTCTCTGGGTCCCTCGGGCGGGGCGTCTCGCCTTTCTGCCCGTGTGGGGTGTGGTCTCTCGCTGGCTTGGGGTCTGGCTGTCCCCTGCTTTTCTCGTGCCCTGTCCTCTGCCGGGTGCGTCTGTCTGCGGCCTGCTGCTGGCCCTTGTGGGCGGTACGGTGGGCCGGGCTCTGGGGTTCCTGTCGCTGGCCGGCTTGGCTGCGTGAGGGCGGTGGTCCCTGGTTCCCTGGGCACCACGCCTACTGTTTGTGGGTTGGGCTCTCGGGGGTGATGGGGCCGTGCTCTGGCTCCCACGCACTCTGGGAGTCGAATGTATTGTACATGCAAATTCACATATGCTCACATACGTACATAGGTACCTACGCTCCCACATACATACACAAATACAGTACATATTTACCTACCTAAAGTTCGTACATCCACACGCACATTCAATATACAAACATACACATACACATACTGTACATATACATTCACTGTACAAACACATATACACATTCTGTACATATACATTCATTGTACAAACACATATACACATTCTGTACATATACAAGTACATATGCATACTTATACTCATGCACATAATCACGTTTCATCAAACATATATTAACGTTGTTGCCCTAGGGTAAACTGGGTGTAACACATGGCACACTGACAAAGCTTGACCTATTGTGACTGTGGCAGTCTGCAAGGTTGGTGTAGGTTGCTTCTCTTTCTCCCCCTCCATTTTTCTGCATTCTTTCGTATCTCAAGTTATCATTACGTATATGTATTGTTGCATTTAAACAACTGTATTGTTGATAATAAAGGTAAATTATTGGTATTGTTCATTATCAATTGCGCTATTTCTATTGGTATTTGTATTGATCCATTTGTAGTGTAATAATGCTCATTGTCATTTCTGTATTATTTTTTATTTTTCGCTAACTGCTTATTTGCTATTACTTTTACCATCATATTTGTACATGTCGTATTTGCTGATGTTGCTCTATTGTTGTTGTTGTTGTTGTTTGCTGTTGTTGTTTTTGTCTCTCTGTCTAATCCCCCTCTTGTCCCCACAATTTCCCCCTCTGTCTTCTTTTTTTTCTCTTTCTATCCCCTCCTGCTCCGGCCCGGCTGCACTAAATGATAATATAAATACATTTAATAAAGTCAAATACAAATAAGGCAACAAGAGAAGTATCCTACACTTCTCTTTTGTAAAGTAAATCTGAACAGCCGACATGGGCATCTACATCAACTATATGATTTGCCTGAGAAGCTGGACAGGACACAAAAAAAATAAATAAAATAAAAATAAAATAATGAGAGCAATCAATTCTACCTCTAAAGCACTTTAAAATGCATTCAGAAACCGTCAACAATACTTCATTTACGTTCCATAACCTGTATAATAACCAAACTGTAGCGACATTGTTATTGTAAGAGCGAACACTGAGGAACTCTTTTTCTAGCGTAGTAACACATCACCATGCTATGGTATTAGCCGTAAAAGCTAGCGACGGCAAGAGATAAGCTAGCTTCTACGACAACATGAAACGTGTTTGAGTTTGTAATGCACAACACCGCCATACGACACCAATTTATAGTGACTGAAAAATATGAACAATCATATTACAGTGTTTGTAAAGTATTAGCCCACAATTCATCTTGTGTTTGTACACAGCTAGCCAGACAGGGTATGTACTGTAGTTGTACTAACACGCATGGGGTGCTGCGTGTATCTTGATCAATATTATAATGGCTCACTCGATGTTGTCGTTGTCGGTTAACAAGTCTGCCATTATTAGAAAACACACTCGTGTTTGATTCCGGAAGTAGGAGCAAACATATGTTGTCAGAAGTCAGACGTGCGCTGCTATGGAAACAGAAATCAATGCATGGAAGAAATCAGTCTCGGAAAAGATTAAAATTACCATCCATCCATCCATTTTCTACCGCTTATTCCCTTTGGGGTCGCGGGGGGCGCTGGAGCCTATCTCAGCTACAATCGGGCGGAAGGCGGGGTACACCCTGGACAAGTCGCCACCTCATCGCAGGGCCAACACAGATAGACAGACAACATTCACATTCACATTCACACACTAGGGCCAATTTAGTGTTACCAAAATACGGTAAATATTGAACATATTACATATTGTTATGAACGTGTCTGTTACTACATTATATATATAGATTTTCAGTTTGTATATAAAACATTAATGGAGGGTTTTGAAGTTGTTTTAGAGGGCTTTGAAAAAGCTACAACAATAACCCCCAGTTGCCGCATCTTTTAAGCGTTTTTTATCATCTTTAAAATCGTAAAAAAAAAAAAAAAAAAGACGTGTTTATGTCTCTCTGATTGTGAACGATAGGCAACATTCCAAAAAAGTGCAGTTCCCCTTTAATACTCTACTCTGAATATAATAGGTAAAAAACAAAACCTTAACACATTAATGATGGACTGTTCACACCGTATCTATGCAAGGGGATACATTTACAGATACTTATTTCCCCAAAATATTATCTACATTTTGCGTGATTTCTGAGTAGTGCTGTGTGACCAGTACAAAAAATATGTCTCCCAATATAGGTACTATTACCTGTATATCTCGATATTAATCTGTATCACAATAAAGTATTTTTTTTCTTGAAATTAAATATACACAGTTTACAAACATACAATGAATGTTAGTTTTTATTTTGTATTTATAAAACCTGGATTTTGTATGTATCGTGGTTTTGAAATAACGTTAGTAGCATTTTAACACTTTCTCTGTACTGTTCTTCATGCTGTGTCTTCAAGTGATAGAAAATAAAAGATGTGTTAATGGCATCTTTTTGCGGATTACCATGTTTGGGTCGGTGTCTGACTTTAAGCCGAACAAAGAAGTTTGTCTTTCCCCTTTTTGGAATCAATTCCTCTTCAGGTTTTGTTAGTTTAGCTTCCATTCTTCTTTCTGTCTCTGCTACGATGTTGACTTACATGCTCTTGCAGGCTCTCGAACGCATGCATGTATTAGGAAGTAAAATACTACCGCAAAGCAGTAGTGTTGCCGCAGTTAAATTAGTCAGATACTAGACATTAAAATTACGATATAAAAGTCAGGGGGCCACAAAAAGTAAAAATAAATAATACGTTTGAATTACCGTAAATAACACTTTAAACTTCACATGTGCTTTCATCTACTGCAATCATCTTACACAAAACATTGCCGACATTATTTGTTTTAGAATGAAGAGTTTGAGGTTTGAGCAACAGAATTCCGTAGTCAGCACAGTGTGTATGCTGCAGGAGACTCGTTGTGGAGTACACGTTAGTGGTCAGTATTCATTTAATTTGTTGTTCTGTTAAAATATGATTTGATTAACGTTTGTATGAGGTGTGTAACGACTGATCGATACATTGATATATTGATTTATATTCCTTAATTTCAAGTATATCGACCTGTGCTCGGCAAATTGGCCTTCCGGAAGATAGCTATTCATTGAAGATTGTTTTAAAAGAGAATGATCGATATTATCGATATTAAAAAAAGGAAAACATTGGTATTAAGAATGTCAGACTTTTTATGAAGTTAAGCACTTCTAAAACTAAGGACGTAAAACGTTTAGTCTATTTTCCTGTCTGTGACGTCATCAAAAAAAAAATAGCTACGGTGGTGGAGAAAGGTCTTAAACGCAAACGCCACAAAACAATATAATTAATTAGAACACAAAAACTTACAGCAACAACATGATTTTAAAGGCCAAAACAAAATACAAACCACACAACACAATATTTTAAAGCCGCAACTTAACTTTAAGCTACAAAAGACACAAAACAACAAAGCAGAAGTGACGGCGGAGGAAGTTACTCAACGCACAAACTACTGGAACACGACATAAAGCGACAACCAACAGCCAGGTAAGTTATTTCATGAAAAACAAATACAAAACACAAAACCAGTGAAGTTGGCATGTTGTGTAAATGGTAAAAAAAAAAACAGAATATAATGATTTGCAAATCCTTTTCAACCTTAATTCAATTCAACAAACTGCAAAGATAAGATACTTAACATTCAAACAAGAAAACTGTTATTTTTTGCAAATATTAGCTCATTTAGAATTTGATGCCTGTAACATGTTTCAAAAAAGCTGGCACAGGTGGCAAAAAAGACTGAGAAAGTTGAGGAATGCTCATCAAACACTTATTTGGAAAATTCCACAGGTTAACAGGCTACTTGGAAACAGGTGGGTGCCATGATTGGGTATAAAAGCAGCTTCCATGAAATTCTCAGTCATTTACAAAAAAGGATGGGGCAAGGATCACCATTTTGTGAACAAATGCATGAGCAAATTGTCCAACAGTTTAAGAACAACATTTCTCAACCAGCTATGGGGCGGTATGGCATAGTGGGTAGAGCGGCCGTCCCAGAAACCCGAGGGTTGCAGTTTCGCTCCCCGCCTCTTGACATCCAAATCGCTGCTGTTGTGTCCTTGGGCAGGACCCTTCACCCTTGCCCCCAGTACCGCTCACACTGGTGAAAGAATGATAGGTGGTGGTCGGAGGGGACGTAGGCGCAAACTGGCAGCCACGCTTCCGTCAGTCTACCTCAGGGCAGCTGTTGCTATGCAAGTAGCTTACCACCACCAGGTGTGAATGAATGATGGGTTCTCACTTCTCTGTGAAGGGCTATCAGTGTCTAGAAAAGCGCTATATAAATTTAATCCATTATTATTATTATTATTGCAAGGTATTTAGGGATTTCACCATCTACGGTCTGTAATATCATCAAAAGTTTCAGAGACTTTGGAGAAATCACTGCACGTAAGCAGCAGGGCTGAAAACCAACATTGAATGCCCGGAACCTTCGATCACTCTGGCGGTACTGCATCAAAAAGCGACATCAGTGTGTAAAGGATATCACCACATAGTCTCAGGAACACTTCAGAAAACCACAGTTGGTCGCTACATCTGTAAGTGCAAGTTAAAACTCTAATATGCAAAGCCAAAATCATTGATCAACAACACCCAGAAACGCAGCCGGCTTCGCTGGGCCCGAGCTCATCTAAGATGGACTGATGCAAAGTGGAAAAGTGTTCCGTGGTCTGACGAGTCCACATTTCAAATTGTTTTTGGAAACTGTGGATGTCGTTTCCTCCGGACCAAAAAGGAAAAGAACCATCTGGATTGTTATAGGCGCAAAGTTCAAAAGGCAGCATCTGTGATGGTATGTGGGTGTATCGGTGCCCAAGGCATGGGTAACTTACACATCTGTGAAGGCACCATTAATGCTGAAAGGTACATACAGGTTTTGGAGCAACATATGTTGCCATCCAAGCAACGTTATCATGGACGCCCCTGCTTATTTCAGCAAGACAATGCCAAGCCAAGTGTTATAACAGCAAGGTTTCGTAGTAAAAGAGTGCGGGTACTAGAGTGGCCTGCCTGTAGTCCAAACCTGTCTCCCATTGAAAATGTGTGGCGCATTATGAAGCCTACAATACCACAACGGGGACCCCGGACTGTTGAACAACTTAAGCTGTACATCAAGCAAGAATGGGAAAGAATTCCACCTGAAAAGCTTAAAAAATTGGTCTCCTCAGTTCCCAAACATTTACTGAGTGTTGTTAAAAGGAAAGGCCATGTAACACAGTGGAAAAATGCCCCTGTGCCAACTTGTTTGCAATGTGTTGCTGCCATTAAAGTTAATGATTATTTGCAAAAAAATTACGTTTCTCAGTTCGAACATTAAATAACTTGTCTTTGCAGTGTGTTCAATTGAATATAAATTGAAAAGGATTTGCAAATCATTGTATTCTGTTTTTTATTTACGATTTACACAAGGTGCCAACTTCACTAGTTTTGAGTTTTGTAAATATGGATTAAAGAGGCAATAAAAAATAAGGAAGAGAGGGACCAACACCATCAATAGGGAGGAGGAGCATACATGCTTCCGCACACCTGGGACGCTGTCCGTCATCGGCAATGTCACGGCGGAGAACGGATACTGTATGGCCAAGTCGGGGAATTCTATTTAGCAGGTAAATCTACTCTTAAAATGTTGGTTACTGTAATTGTTTTTAAAATTGCTTGAATATTGAAAATGAGAGCAGAAAATGTGCACTCCGGTTAATTCTACCTAAATTGTTGGTTGCACTTATTCAAATACTATGTCAAGGCATTGGCCATTAATTGTGGTTTACTTGCTTGTTTGTATCCATAATTCATGTATACATCATTTCCTTACAAGAAATAACAGAAATATAGGAAACATCTTCTGCAGTGTCCAGTGTCCAGTATTTATTTCACAGTCACAATGCTTGATTTTTTATTTGCTAAAAAGTTACTGAATCGATTTCAACTCACTGAATCGTTTCAGATCGTATTGTTCTGAAAGAAATTAGATGGTCCCTGAATTGTATCGGCAACCACAAATATCGTTATAATCGCATTAGAGCAAACCTTCATCCTGTGTAATTGTATTGCCTTTTCTGTTTATACCAAACTGTATTGTTGATTTATCATGATTCCTACATGTTTGTGCACTTCATATGTATTTTTATATGTTCTTTTCTTCACGTGCTTATTTTTACAGTGACTTAATTGTGGTGACTATCAATAAGCAAGTTACTTATCTAATTTAAGAGACTTGTTTAAATTTTTGGCAAACTAAATTCCAACATTCAGAGAGGGAAGAATAATATATGTCAAAAAACCCAAGGGTGTACAATGTGCAGCCTGTGTTATATATTGTAGTAATACAATAAGCAGCAGCAATTTAAAAAATAGAGCAACATTATAAAATAAAAAATAATTAATATAATAACACAGATTAGTTTTTTTAATATATGTATAA
Source organism: Nerophis lumbriciformis (assembly GCF_033978685.3). NCBI lineage: Eukaryota > Metazoa > Chordata > Actinopteri > Syngnathiformes > Syngnathidae > Nerophis > Nerophis lumbriciformis. The sequence continues at coordinate 8,791,422 of NC_084581.2, forward strand.
GATTTATTTTAGCCTTTTTGAAGAAAATATATCCATTATCGCTGATTATGCAAATTATATGATGACATCATATTGACAAAGCCCCTGCCACGTCCCCGCCGCCACAAATATATTGGCATTCTGTGGGAGACACTGTATTTACTATAATTTCTACCCGTTTTCACCTTATTTAATATCGGTACACTGTAGCGCTTTTTTTAGGTAAATATTACAGTTGTAAAGAGAAAAGCCAAAAGCTTTGTACGATCACTGCCAAAAAACCTAATCCTTATTCTTTGAGTGGTGAAGAGAAGAATGTTGTCTTGAGGATCAAGTGACCCCAGGCCTGCCCTATCCCTTGCCTTAATATAGCTTACCATCATCATACCTTGGTCTCTGGTTGCATCATTGATGTTGACATCATGTTAATAAGTGGCCGGCAAAGCTCTTTGCATGCATAACAAACTTGAAGTTACACACGTATGGGCTGAAATATAAAATATTTACCGTTTGGTGGAATACTCATATTGAAATAAAGCTGTAGGGTCAATATCCAGGATTAATACTTGCTGGAAGATGTCAATTAGTTGGTGAAACGCTCATTCATACACACCCACACCCACGCACACACAGCTCTATATTTAGTCATTACTATGCACATGCTGCCAAATTGAGTTCTACAAAGAATTTAACACATGGCTGAATGAATGGAGCATCCCCCTAATAAATGATGGCCTAAAGCTTTTACTGAATAAAGGATGTTAGACTGGAATGCTTGTGTGTGTGCGTGCGAGAACGAGTACTGAGCTGAAGGCAATGCTCTTAAAGAACGCTATTGAGGAGGCAGGGGGCTGCTGAATGGAGTGGGGCGAGGGGTTGAGTATGGTCAGTCTTTCGGGTTACTTCGAAGTTTGCTGAACGTAATCAAGAGAATGAGGTGTTTAAATTTTCAACAAAAAGACATAAAAAATGTGGACCTCAATTAAGAACACACCAAAACACACGTTATATACTATATACAGTATATCTGTCTATCTGTGTTGGCCCTGCGATGAGGTGGCGACTTGTGTAGGGTGTACAACATGATATACGCGTTGGCGAGATGAGCAGATGTAGTAAGTAGGTGGCTGTGCTCAGGGGGTTGGCCGCAGTACTGAGAGCTGGGGGATGAGAGGCTGAAAAGAGAGAGGTGAGGCGTGCGGGCATGTTCAGGGGTTAAAACACTTGCGCGATTGCGGGTCTGTTGGCCACTCCACGGGTGGGGGTGTCATATACATTTTTTTTTCTAATATTTTCGCGATCGACCGGTAGGATCCCAAAGATCGACTGGTAGATGACAATCCACGGTTTGGCGACCCCTGCATTAAAGTATCCACAGCCTGTAGAAATGTCAGTACAACAGCTATCAACTTAAGTTTTGATATATCTCAACTTTGCAATGAAAAAGGGCGTAGTGCAGGTTTTAGTGCGTACGCAAGTTTGATACATGAGGCCACAGATGTTTTATCTTCCATCCATCCATCCATTTCCTACCGCTTGTCCCTCTTGGGGTCGCCGGGGGTGCTTGAGCCTATCTCAGCTGCATTCGGGCGTAAGGCGGGGTACACCCTGGACAAGTCGCTACCTCATCACAGGGCCAACACAGATACACAGACAACATTCACACTCACATGCACACACTAAGGGCCAATTTAGTGTTGCCAATCAACCTATCCCCAGGTTCATGTCTTTGGAGGTGGGAGGAAGCCGGATTACCCGGAAGGAACCCACGCAGTCAAGGGGAGAACATGCAAACTCCACTCATATTCTTGCTTTATTAATCTTGTTTTATTTTCAATTCTATTTTTAGCTTGGTTATCCTAGTTTTGCTAGTTCTTATTTCATGTAGCATCGTTGTACCAAAAAAAGTCCTAGTTTTGGAACCCTCACTGACAATAACAATAACATGGATCTGATTCCGATGTATTTTGGTCGCGTTTTCATCCTGAATCACGATATTTTTACGCAGAATTTGAATGAATAATCAAACATGTCTGCCAGATGCATTGTTGCAGGTTATAGCAATACAACTCAAAAAGGGTCAGCCTACATACATTTCTAAATGATGGGAATATGAGGAAATTATGGATCTCTCCAGTCAAATTGACTAACACAAAATGGGATGGACCAAGCGAGAGAAGTGTAATTTGCAGCAAAGGTGTATCGATTCTGACATTGAAGAAGAAAGGTTTTGGTAAGAGTTTCAGATGGAAAAAATGTAAATAACTCAAGCCAAATGTGATCCTGAAAATCAGGAGCACCATTGAGGGGAGAAAAACCGAGTCAGAACCTGCTGAGAAACAGAGCAAGAAAAGCAGACCCTGGCGCTCAAAAACAAGAGAAAAGAAGGTAAGCTGATAGCATTCTATTTTGTGTCGTCTTCTAGCATTTCCTCAATATGCTTGAGGAAATGCTGAAAGAGCATGAAGAAACGCAGACTATGATGTCTATTGAAGAGGAGATGGAAGAGCAGGGAAGTCCGGAAATTAAGATTCTTTTACATTTATTTTTTGTTCATGTTAACTATATCAGTTTTTAAGTAATCATGGACCAGGGCAAAACAAAAACATGCAATTAAGTGATCGAAATAATAGTTTTACATGACTTTATTAACACTGTCAGTGCAGGAAAATGGGCTGCAGTTCTGTAGATGACGTCACACCAAGAAGGGGCGACATATCGAATCTGGCAATGGAAAGGGGTCGTTCCAAATAAAGTTTGTGATTTACCAATTACTCAAAAACTAATTGCTATTATAGGAAAAGACTGCCAGATTCATTTTCAATAGCAAAAAATACATAAAGAAAACTTGTTAGTGGAATTTTAGTAATTTGGACAAAACGTCTTAAAAGAAACATCAGTATGGTTATACGGCCGTGCAGCCAGTGCAAACTCAAGATTACGTAATTTCGTCAAAAAGATCAGTTTAGGGGTCTCTCATTTTCATCATTGTTGGAGCTACTTTGACAACATAAAAGGAGAGACAAACTCCTCTGGTTTTAGTTCAATTGCAAGCAACATTTAATTGTTCTTTATTCATGAAGCAGATCACAAGCTACTTGTTGGAGAGCGCTGGCTTAGAGCTTTGTTGTGCTTTCAAATGCACTTATTAGACATTGTCATCCAGCCATATTGCGTCTCATAGCAGTATCGTAGTCTTGTAGGGTTTCATAACCCAGCTAATAAATGCCTCACTTGAAATAGTGGTAACCGTGTGAGGAAATGTAAATATGTCCCCCTCTCCGAACAATACTGTTTGGCACAATACGAATAGCGAGCATGCACAGCTTAATATTCAAATAATAATCTTTTTCTGCAGGCATATGAGGACAACCACAATCTAAATTGAAACGGCTTAAGTCTAATCTGAGCACAAATGCAATGATGTTCAACCAGGGAAGTGTCGAAAGTTGGTGGCGGGACACCAGGAATTCTTCGGACAAATAAGTTAGGTAATTTATTTTTTTACATCTGTAAAATACCAAATAATCAGCCCCAAATTACTACAATACATCACACACACACTCTGTGTCCACCGACACTGAACTATGTGTGCTTGTGATGATGGTTAGACCAGATTAGGGGATCAAAGGTTCAGTTTGCCCAGCTACACAGGATCCTCTGGACTACATTTGACCAAACATGGTCACAAACCCAAAATATTGACATGGCATGCGCGCGCGCGCGCACACACACACACACACACACACACACACACACACACACACACACACACACACACACACACACACACACACACACACACACACACACACACACACACACACACACACACACACACACACTCAGACCGACTATCGAAGCTTCATAACTTAATTTGAAAATAATTCTCCACAGATAAAATCAAGCTATCTTCGTATTATTTTGCACACAACTTGGAATGAGCACATAAAACTTCCTTCATCTCTGCATGTGTACAAATAAATGCATGCCTGTACTGGATAGAGGATGCACACATTAAAGTACCAGGAGAGTGGAAAAACAAGTTGCTTCTATGTTGATGTTATTACAATATATATCTGATTTATGACACCAAAAGACTTGCAAAGTTTGCGGATTAATAGATATGATAAAAATAGGATCAATTTTCCGGAGATTCCCGAGCCATTTTGAGAGATAATGAGGAATCCAGTCACGTGATCGTTTGACGCGGCACTAGGAACCACAGAGCCCTTCCCAATCAACAACAATGCTAATCAAGCTGACTTTGTGAGAGCCAACAACGATAACTTTTGGAAAAATTATGATCTAGGACCTTAAAATTTTGAGCCCAAACACAAAGACGATGGGCAATAAATGTCAGAATCCGAGTGTGGCACTATAGCATCTGCAGCATTAATAGGTAATAACAAACCAATGTAAAACAAACACTTATTGTAATATTCTCACTCGCGCTAGGATGCCGACCAACGGGACGCTCGCATTTTTCCGTTGAGATGAAGATTCAATCACAATACTCACGAAGGGTTGGAAAAAAAGTTCCAGCAGGAAGCGTCTTTTGGGGTCTGTTTTGCTATCTCAGGGACATCAAAGTGGACCAGCTTGTTGATCCATAGCGACATGTGTCTACTAGCAGGTGAGAGATACATTAATTATAATATAGAATTTACTTATAGCAAATTTGAGACTGAGCAGAAGCAGTCGTCGGCTTAGTGTGTCAACAGTAGCAGCAGAAGCTAGCATTGGCTCACTGCTATCAATGCGCGGCAAAAATAGTCAGTCTGCGTTGGCGCTTATAAAAACAATATCACTCATATTTGGTTAATTTTCAGGTCGTGACATATAAATGGAGTAATGTTAGTGCTTTCTGGATGTTTTAGAGAGAGTATAATGAGCGCAACAGAGGAACCTCAATCTGTTGACTCAATTGTTAGCTATTCATTTCCAATAATGCATATAAAAAGCCAAGCATATGTGTTCTTGTCTTACATAAGGATTGTGAATGATAAACAGCACATCTCTTTCCAATTTTTGCATATTTCCAGTACGACTAATCTGAAAAATTGCAGTGTGCAGAAGCCTTACTACCGTGATGTCAATCTCCGAAAATAGCCGAAGGTAATCAGAGCGGAATATTTAAAATGGCTGACTAAATTTTGTGGCATTTCGTGATGTTTAAACAGTGTTTTTTCATACTTTGCCGATTGTAAATACGTTTGAATATGGTTTAATGGATACAATGAAACAGATAAGCATAAAAAGTCAACTTGTTTTTCTACTCCACTAGTACTTTAAGATGCTAAAAACCAATCCATTGTAGGTTAGGGTATGTTTTGTAATATAAGTGACAAATGCAAATTAGTGCAAGCCAAAAATGACTCTCAGGCCACATTTAGGACTACATCACAATGTATCCCAAAGCCAGAATGTTTCAGAGGCAACTCTCCATCCAACACACACAACAAGCAGTGTACCATGGCATACCCCAACGAGGAAGAGTAGCTATAAACAGATGCTTGAGAGATGACGACAGGAAAGGACGAGGAGGGGAAGATGAGCTGGACAAAACTAAGGGATTTCTCCCTTTGCCCAAATAAGTATGCATTAATGTGCACTCTCGCAAGCTACTGGTGAGGAGTTGTGGAAATAGAACATGTCCATATAGAGAGGAGAGCGTTGAAGAGGTGCAGGGGTTACATTCATCCCCCCCAGGATGTGACCTTCCATCTGGACTCTAGCTAGTCTGTCCAGAGGCCCAGAGGAAATCTGAGCGACCTGCACCTTGCAAGTTCAACACAATCATCATTCAGAGTTAATGTACTATGTTTACACTACAGGCCAAAGTGGACCAAATCTGATTTTTTTCAAAATCTGATTTTTTCCAGTTGACTGTTTAGATTACAAGTAAAATGGGATCTTTATCAAACTCCAGTATAAACACGTACAGGCTCCAATGTGGCCTGGACGTCACTTGTACACGCAGATTGATAACGTGAACATAAACGAAGTTGACCAGGTTCCGTAACTGAACAAGGAAGTTGCTACTGCTACTACTACTACTACTACTACTACTACTACTACTACTACTACTTCGCAAAATAAAAACCGCCACACCTTAAAAATTAGGGTTTTTAAAAACAATTCAACGTATAACAATATATGAAAGGAAATATATAGTGCAATACGCTGTTGTGTCTTGGGCAAGACACTTCACCCACCTTGTTTCCAGTACCGCTCACACTGGTGTATGAATGTGAATGCACTTTTGATGGGCGGTCGGAGGGGCTGTAGGCGCAAATTGGCAGCCACGCTTCCGTCAGTCTACCCCAGAGCAACTGTGACTACAAATCTAGCTTATCATCATTCAGGTGTGAATTTGGAGTGAATGAATAATGGGTTCTCAGTTCTCTGTGAAGTGTCAAGAAATGCGCTATATACCGTACATTTAATCCACTATTATTATTATTATTATCCGAGCTATACCGAGCAGGTTCGATCCCCGCTTGCGCCATCCTAGTCACTGCCGTTGTGTCCTTGGGCAAGACACTTTACCCACCTGCTTCCAGTGCCACCCACACTGGTTTAAATGTAACTTAGATATTGGGTTTCACTATGTAAAGCGCTTTGAGTCAATAGAGAAAAAGTGCTATAAAAATATAATTCACTTCACTTCACATTATTATAGATTTGGCAGAGTTCTAATCTTTTTTATGGCTGTTAATAAGGAGTATGTTAGCATTAGTTTTCAACCCACTTACATGTACGGTACTTACAAAACTAACAATGTACAAAATGAGCAAATATGCCTCAGTGTCATTTCCTTCAACAATCACTATTCCCAAGGAATCAAAGTGTATATGTATAGCTTCATCTATTACATGTAGCCTATTATTTGAGCACTATTGACTATTGGTGATGCACAGAAAAATCGACCGCCAAAAAATACTTTGATCACCGAAACTGCGCTGCCGAAACCGGATGTTGTGATGATGTATCCACTTCCACTGGCAGACCGTGTCTTTTCCTGCGCACGCAGATGACGTAGCTTGACCAATGAGAATGTAAAATTCACAAACAGGTCGAATTGCTATTTAGACTGCATTCACATATGAAAAGATCAGATTCCAAACAGATTTGGACTCCTTCCTGATGTGGCTCGAATCAGATGCAAAAATATCAGATATGAAGCGGTTTGGCAATAATTTTTTCGATCTGTGTCCTTTGAGGGCAAAAAAAAAATCACATTTAGGGTCTTATGGAGCCATAAGATAAAAGAACAAATCTAAAAGGACATGGCTTGGAAACCGGATGGTTGAAGGATCTGGACCCATCAGGGACTGACTCCCCATGGATCAAAGAGTGGAAGACCTCCTACTGACCACAGGATGTGGGAAACATTGGCTGGACAAATTACATTTGATTTGACTTAGAAATTGACTTTTTCGTGTTATGTGACGCCACCACATTATGGTAACAGTGAAAGCAAAGAGGAAAGACGTGTTGACAACCATACAACAGAACTTATTGGGACAGATTTAAAAGGGCCCCCTTATGCAAAACAAACTTTTCTTACCTGTTGGTAACAGTTTTTATGTATTATGTACCCATATAAGTCTCGAAAATATTTAATCAAACCAAGGAGGTATTGTGAAAATATTTATAAACAATCTTGCCTTCTTCCAAACTTGCTCCAAACGAACCGGTTGAAAATTGAGAAGATTGTGACGTATTTTGCCTTAGTTACGTGAACGGATATCTCCATTAAGTAGAAGTAGAAGTAGAAGAGCTTTGCATGAGTCTGCCATTTCTATCCAGTTGTAGTCAATGAGTTCAATGAGTTCTCTATCCTCTTGTTGTGTGGGGCAGACTCGCTCGCATTTTTACATGCATCCTCCGCTGTTGCCATTTCTAATACAAAGTAACGTATAGTTGTATGGAACTTGGTCTGGAGGAGGACTTCAGCACGTAAATAAGATATCCCACAAAACAGCGTATTCTCAAAAGAGAATCAGAAAGTGGCTTGATGATGGTGTGTAAAACATCATCTATGCCACATTTTGCCCAAATAACCACCATTACATGTTATGTAGACCACCAGGAAATGTTTTAAATACAAGGGGGGAAAAAATCATAATATATAGCTTTTAGTAAATTAAGGACAAAGTAAGGACCTACTGCAAAAACAGTGGTCAAAGAGCCCTCTATTTTTTAAGGCTGTATGGCAAAATTCTAGTCACAGATCCTCCTCTATTGCAAAAATGGTCCTCCATATGACAGGAAACCTATGATTTTTTAAGGATCTTGGGCAAACATGCAAGTTAAATATCCACTGTATGACTAGAGCACTCTGCTCTTTTTAAGGATCTACTGCAAAAAAAAAGTGCTAGGGAAAGATCCTCTTTATGACAAAAACACTAGGGCTGTGAATCTTTGGGCACCACATGATTCAATTCATAATCGATTCTCCATTCAAAATCAATACTTTTTAATAACATTGGGTGCCAGTTCTATAATTAACTACATTCCTCCATAAAATAAATAAACAGCTGTGATGAATTTATATTATCTAAAACTGTTTTTTTTTAAATAAAATTCCATCCAAACATTTAATAAAGTCAAATACAAATAAGGTAACAAGGAAGTATCCCACACAACTAACTTTGTACAGTAGATATGGGCGTCTACGTCAACAATATGATTTGCCTGAGTGGCTGGAAAGGACAGATAAAAAAAAAAAAAAAAACCACAAAAAAACAAAACAAAACAACAACAACAAAAAAATAATAATAATAATAATAATATGTATATATATATATATTTTTTTTTTTTTTAATTTATTTATTTATTTATTTTTATTATATTTTTTTCATCGATTTTTTATTTTTTTAATCAGTAAGAATCAGTGTTGGGTTAGTTACTGAAAAGCAGTAACTAGTTACAGTTACTATTTACTTCATTTCAAAAGTAACTCCGTTACTAACAGTTACTTACACCAAAAAGTAATGCGTTACTGTGAAAAGTAACTATTTAGTTACTTCTTTTTTCTTTTCTTTTTTAAAGCTCCAATTAATGCCCTTTTAGCCTTCATTTCAGTACTGTTATTGCACTGGAGAATAATACAATCTGTTGATCAACTTGACATGCATTTGCATCACTCAACTCTGCTAAGCCATGTGGTCTACATACAACACACAAAGACAAAGATATGTTACAAAGGCCAATTTGTTTCTGGCCAGAACAAATTGACAAAACTATTTTAAATAGCTGCAACATAACATACATAAGTAACAAACAGCATAATAACAGCATAGATGTAAACCAAGAAAGGCACACACTACATACACAAAGTCTAACCAGGCATTTTCTTCCTCAAGTAATTCTTATACAAAATCATGTCTGAAACCCAGAACACTACACATTTCCCCAGTTTTAGTTTAGAGATAAGGAAAGATTGGCCTGGCCCACTAGGATCCCTCTTTATGTTTGTGAACTTTATAGTCTATACATTTAGAGTGATGTGATAATCAAACACTCTAGAAGTCTAGAATGAAAGAGTATATAAGAGAATTGACAGCAAAAGTTCCCTCTCAGGAGCGCGCATGTGCAATTGCGCACTGCTCAAGCGTCCTCTGCGCACGGCAAATCTATGCAATGCACAAAATCAAATAAAAAAATAAGCGCATAACAATTTTCGACACGACACGGACACGACAGAGAAAACCGTTTTCGTCATCATTGTTCAAATATTGTAACGTCTGTCGAGACGCTTTGAGGACATGAATTCCATCCATCACTTTACTGAGCAAAACTCTTTACTGTCGGCCATAAACACATCACCAAAACATTAGTAAAAAAAATGATATCGAGCAAAACTGGTCATTTTCTGCAGTACAAACCAGACCAAAAGCAACTTTGTTATATCAACAGCAGCCGCTCGCTCTCTCACGTGCGCCAACACTTGCACATATGGCACTTAGCCAGTGATGCGTTTACAGCCACACAAAAAGTCGGACAACTCCAACACCACACAAAGTGTCATTCCAGGTCGTTACACTATGATTTACCAATCAAATGTGTGCTTATTCTAGTGTCATTTATTAGGAATCTTAATTTATAAATATTAATCATTAAATGCTGTTAGTATATTAAATAAATACTAATAAAAATATATTTTTTACAAACAGGAAGTTGCAGGAATGTACACATGATCCCCTGCTTACATCTCATTGTGCAACATGTGAATGTTTTAATGGGAACTAAATGCAATGTCTGAAAGGGGTACAAATTATTTCCAAAGCAGGACCTCCACCCAGACAAACAATACAAGTACACAGTTCATGAAAAACAATATTTTTTGTTATTGTCATTATAAGTGGGCCTAAACACTTATATTAGAAATGGAAATGACTGCTGTCATTTGATTCTAATAATAAGAGAATGTTGTCTGTCTATCTGTGTTGGCCCTGTGATGAGGTGGGGACTTGTCCAGGGTGTACCCTGCCATCCGCCCGAATGCAGCTGAGATAGGCTCCAGCGACCCCGAAAGGGACAAGCGGTAGAAAATGGATGGATGGATGGAGATGTAAGTTGTTATTTAGTGAGGTTTGGGACAGGTGTGCTGCTGGTGTAGCCACAGTGTGCACATCTAAAGTTGCTCACATGGACTCCACTCAATGCTCAGGGACTTTTTGCATTTGCTCACACATGAACAATTAGAGGGAACATTGATTGACAGAGTGTGTGTACCTTCAGCGGTGAATGGTGGTGGTGGTGGAGGTGAAGTGGCATCAGAGTCTCTGTCTCTCTTTACTAGCTTCGTCGAAGCATGTTGCTATGTAGCTTGTTTCAGCAGATTTGAATTGCTGTTTTGGGCAGTAGATGGCATCTTTGATCCAAAGCACAATTTACATTTAACTAAAATGTTATTTTCTTTGTGCTCGACAAAAGAAAAGTAGTGAAAATATCTCCATGTTAGCAAACTCGACTTCTGGCTCCGCCATGATCAGACACGCCCCCCCCCCCCCGCTCCCCACACTCACACTCAGACACACCCACACAGAGCGCATGTCTCTCTCTCTTCTCCGGCTTGTGACACAAGAAGAATCAGAACGATGACAAAGCAGCGCTCCGATAAAACACACTTTATACTACATAAAAAGTAACGTAAAATAACGCAGTAATGCATCATGTAGTAACGGTAACGGAGTTACTGAATATAAAAAAATAACGCGTTAGATTACTAGTTACCGCCGAAACTAACGGCGTTACAGTAACGCGTTACAAAGTAACGCGTTAGTCCCAACACTGGTAAGAATTGTGCTTCATTGGAAAATAGATTTTTTTGACACCCCTTAAAAGCACTACTGTTTTTAAGGATATAATGAAAAAAATAATGAATATTATTTATGGCGGGAGCAATTTGCTTTTTTAGGATTTATGGCAACAAAGCTAGTCAAAGATTATCTATATTACAGGAGCGCTCTGCGGTTTTGAGAAAAAACAATTCAAGCTCCTCTGTACAACAGAAGTTGTCTGGTGTTTTTAAGAATCTGCTGAGAAAATGCTAGTCACTCGTAAGTTTTGAGCTGCACCCGCAAGTCGCCAGGTGGATATGCACAATACTGAGTATGAATTAAGTGTTGATGAAGATTGTTTAGCATAACAAATCGGAAAATAAAAATGTTGTTTTTAACTTTTATAAGAAGTGCTTCCCAAGCTGACCCGAGGAATATCTGCCAGACAAACACACACTCCAAAGATGTTGCTCGTCTCTGCTGACACAACTGGTCGCCTTAGCAACCCTGCAAGGCCAGCCACAGTCTTCAGCTCCCCTGCTTCGACAGACATCATGCAGACACGCACACAAACACACGCACACAAACACACGCACACAAACACACACACACACACACCAGACCTAACAACAAGTACACACAAAAACATTCCAGCCTGTGATCCGGACCCCAGTGTGTATTTATACTGATGGGAAGGGGGGCTTACAAGGCCACCAAATGCACTCCTGGGCCTTGACACACATTGCTTAACACATCATTAGACACACACTAAGTTGTGTTATAGTAAACAGATCTTGTTTTTATGTCCAGTTCCTGACATAGGACAACTGGACCAACTGGATAGGTTGAGCAGCCTGTTATTGTTCACACACACACACACACACACACACACACACACACACACACACACACACACACACACACACACACACACACACACACACACACACACACACACACACACACACATGTTGAAAAGTCTATTTATTTAAATTGTGTTACTAATCCAAACAGTAGCACCTACAGAGGCAGGTAAGCAGATTAGTGTGTGTTATAAATGTGTTCCGAAGAGGATTTTAAGAAGTGTGGAGAAAGACGGCATGTTTACTGGCAGTAAGCATCCTCATGTTTGTTCATGTTTACGTAAGTGTTACGAACGTGGAGTCGTCATAGTATCATTAACTTCGCCCTTGTAGTCAATTTTTATTTAGTTTAAACTCCAATTTCACTTGGCAAATTTTGGAATACACAGGTTGTATTCGTCATTATTCAAGAAAACCACTTGCAGTTAAGAAATTAAGTGTCACGGTGAAAATACTGTACTTATATAGAGTAATGTGTTCTAAAAAAAGAGGGTGTTTACATTTTGTTTGATTTGGTTAAAAAGTACTCTAATTTGCACTGCTAATACGGTTCATTTGGTCAAGTGTAAACGCGATCATCGGTACTCCGGTGCGCTCCAAATAAGTGGGCCGTGACGGCATTAGAGCCATGTCTTGGTCCTCTTGGAAGCAAAATCTGGTGCGCTTTGCTTTAGCTCAAAAGCGAATGCTACGTGGATTAAAGCCATGGAGCAATGTTGAATTGACAGCTTTTACAAGCTTTTGGAAAACTAAGCTGGCAAATTTAACAGAGTATACTGTAAAACAAACTACGTCCTCAACACAGCTGATTCCATCTTGGTGAGAAATATTTGAGCTTCGTCACGTACTGTCACGAGTAGTGGCGTCCCAATACAACTTTTTCACTTGCAATACACTTCCGATATTGGAGCCCAGAGTGTCGGCCGATACTGAAATTGATCTGTTACAATATCAGCACAAATCATACATACTTTTAATTTTTTTAATAGTGTGGAATGTTAGAAAAGTTTTGATCAAGTGAAATGAGTCAAAAACAGAACAATAAACACTAACCTATTCATTATTAACCATCAGGAAGGGACTTACACTCTCTTTAAGATAAAGTGGAGTTGTAATTGTTTTTGGCTACACTTAGTGGCTACAATAATTCATTAAAGTATGCTCATGACGCAGTAAATTGGATGAGGTGGACACATTTGTTACTGGATACTTTCTAATACAGTTCTGTTTTGGAGACTTTGCATGTGTATGTAATATGCAACTATAATTATTTAGACAGCAATATTGTTCAATTTTGGGCAATTATTACTATGTTGGTGTGCTTTTGTGTACTTAGTTGTGGTGTAGCTGCTCGTTCCTAGTAACCTTTAGCCTACCATGTTTACCATGAATTGATTAACGTGGACCCCGACTTAAACAAGTTGAAAAACTTATTCGGGTGTTACCATTTAGTGGTCAATTCACTTCACACTTCACAATTGTACGCAATATTTACTGTACTGTGCAATCTACTAATAAAAGTTTAAATAAATAAAAAAAAACTTTTGTAAAGACTTGACTAATATACAAAAAAAGACCAATCTTGTGTGCTTTTTTGAGTACATTTAGATGTTAACTGGCCGTCCAGCTTTGCACAAATAAACGCACTGCAGGACTGCTTGAATCGTAGCGCTTCAATGAGATTTTAGATGCAAATCAATATAAACTGATACTTTCTTTGCAACAGTCGGACTGATACCTGATATCAATATCAAATCAAGCCACCCCTACACTACCCTACACAGATTTTGGTTCAACCGCAACAAAGTGCGCACCATATACCTCCTTTTGTTTTAAACCACAAGTGTGAAAGCAGCAATAAGGCTGACATTGTTAAGACTGCAATTATTATTTTCAATTTTGTACAGCCACACCAAACAGGAGCTTGGTGTTTGTAAGTGTACTTACCGAGGGACAAGCAGCAAAACGAGGGGAAGGGGAGGAGAAACGATGAAAGACAGCACTTGTCCACTCTGGAGAAAAAAAAGAAAAGAAAAAAAAGAAGTCACAGAGACAGTAGGAAAAATATTAGTGTAAGGATGTAACAATATGAAACGTTTCTTATCATGGTTATTGTGACCAAAATTAACATTGTTATAGCTAAGATAGGCTCCAGCGCCCCCCGCGACCCCGAAGGGAATAAGCGGTAGAAAATGGATGGATGGATGGATCGCGGTATTGTTAAATGTGCCCAAAAAGTTTGTGTAAGGTCGCGTGGGTTTTGCTTTCCGTTGGCCGGGGTCGGTGGTGTGTTTGTGCGGGTTTGGATTGGGGAGTGGAGTTTCTTGGTGATGTTGATGTCTCTTGTTTGCGTATTGGCATTTGGGCTTACTGGCGCTGGCTGGTCTCCATGGTTCTGGTTGGCGTTTGGTTGTCGGTCGCGGTTTTTCGGTCGCTTTGATTTGATCAGGTGGTGCTGGTTGTCGGGCGTATTGCAACCTTTGTTCCTGCTGCCGTCTGTTTGTGGTGTGGGCGCCCGTGGCTGCTGGGTCTGGTGCGAGGAAGTGGCCGCTGTTGTGGTTTGTGGCAGCGTGTGCGCATTGTGGTTGTCGGATCTGGCTTTTTGTTTGCTGTCGTGTTGGTTGGCTTGTTCGGTGTCGGGCTGGGCCTGCCGTTCGCACTCTGCCGCGCCGTCCATCGCATCTGATGTTGTATCGAACGATATTGTTGCATCCCATACATTTTTTATTTTTTTTTGGGGGGGGAGGGAATCTTCCCGTCCGGCTGTGGGGAGTCTATGGGCCCCTTGGGGCAGGGCTTCCCGCCTTTCTACCCACGTGTGGTCTCTTGCTGGCTTGGGATCTGGCTGTCCCCTGCTTCACCCGTGCCTTGTCCTCGGCTAGACGCATCTGTCTACGGCCTGCCGCGGGCATGATGGGCGGCACGGTGGGCCCGGTTCTGGGGGCCCTGTCGCTGGCTGGCCTGACTGCATGAATCCTGTGGTTTCTTGTTCCCTGGGCACCGCACCTGCTGTTTAGGGTTGGGCTCTCTGGGTGGCCGGGGCCGTACTTTGGCTTCTGCACATACTGGGAGACAAATATATTGTACATACAAACACATACATACTGTATGAACATATTATTCATACATATATACATACGTACATTCAATCATATATACATGCGCGCACAATTACTCTGTGGTGGGCTCTCTTATTTTTGGGGCTGAGGTTGCCGAGGGTAGTTAAACTCCTCAGCGGCAGGGCCCCGGGGGTGGATGAGATCCGCCCGGAGTTCCTTAAGGCTCTGGATGCTTTGGGGCTGTCGCGGTTGACAAGACTCTGCAGCATTGTGTGGACATCAGGGGCGGTGCCTCTGGATTGGCAGACTGGGGTGGTGGTTCCTTTATTTAAAAACTATAATGGGATCACACTACTCAGCCTACCCGGTAAGGTTTATTCAGATATACTGGAGAGGAGGCTACGCTGGATAGTCGAACCTCGGATTCAGGAGGAGCAGTGTGGTTTTCGTCCTGTTCATGTAACTGTGGACCAGCTATAAGGGCCCTTATACACCGCAGGAACTTTTTCCAGGAACTTTCCCACTTACCCAGGTAAATAAAAAATAAAGTTCTCCTTATGTTACCACCAAAAACTACACGGGTACATTTAGTTCTTCAGGAACCTTTCAGAGTTCCTCCTAGCTAGGTGGAACTTTTCGAAGCTACCCGGAACCTTTTCGAGGGTTAAGGTGTGCCGTCAAATGCTGATTGGTTGAACACCGTTGATTATTATTTCAAACACACGACTGCTATTACGGAGTATGCAAGGACGACTTGTTTATTTCTTATTCCTTGTGTATATCTAGTACAACAAACTTGACAACTAAGAGAAAGAAAAACGAAAGGAACTTTCAACTTGAAGCAACTTTTGTGGGGCATCTTTGTGCTGAAGAACACTGATCAGTGGAACTATCTTGCAGTGTTTTTACTCAGCCTTAGTCTTTAAACTCCATTACTGTTGTCTCATTATTTTTTACAAACTTAATTTCGATATGCAAAACTATGAGAAATGGATGAACTCTTTTAAACGTATTTACGGTGCAGTATAAAGCCAGACTCGAAGCAAGGACTTAAGCTGCTTACTACTCTGACTTTGTTGGATAAATGTGAAATAAAGAAGGTGGTACACGAGCGGAACAAAGGTAAATGGCATCAAATATTAACTATTTATTGTATTACATATTGTAAAAGTAGTCAGTGACAATTAATTTGTGTCGTTATTAGCCTCAATCCGAGTGAACAGAATGTTAATGCTAAAAAGCTAATGCTCAAACCACTGTGTTTGTGTTGTTGGTGTGAGAAAAACACTGAAAATTATTTTTTATATATTGTTATTTACAGCTGAAATGGACCACAATGAATCTCATGAATTCATCATTTACTGAGAGGACGACTTTCTGATTGTTGGACATTGCAAACAAAAGCCTGACTTTTTATGAACAATTCGGCACACTTTATTTTTTAAACCATATCTTTTTGTATATCACTGCTTTGTATTTCATTTACTTACTTTTTAGTAAAATAACTAACCTAATATTGTTTACATGGTATCAGTGTCGAAATATAGTAAACCACTCCTCTATACATCATCGGTCTGATTTGTATAAATACCCTGAACTGTAAAATGCGGTGGAATCACAAACCACAGACTTCTACAGCAACCTATAGATCCAGGAAGTAGAGGCTCCAAAAACCAAAAGGTCCTGAACTCTTGGTGGAAAAAGGCCTATACTCTTGGCAGGATCCTTGAGGGTGCATGGGACTTTGCCCAAAAAGTCTATATGAGTTTTGTGGACTTGGAGAAGGTATTCGACCTTGTCCCTCGGGAAGTTCTGTGGAGAGTGCGCAGAGAGTATGGGGTATCAGACTACCTGATTGTGGCGGTCCACTCCCTGTATGATCGGTGTCAGGGCTAGATCCGCATTGCTGGCAGTAAGTCGGAACTGTTTGGAGGGCTGCCCTTAGTCACGATTCTGTTCACTACTTTTAAGGACATAATTTCTAGGCGCAGTCAGGGCATTCAGGGGATCAGGTTTAGTGGCTGCAGGATTAGGTCTCTGCTTTTTGCGAATTATGTGGTCCTGCTGGCTTTATCTGGCCAAGATCTTCAGTTCTCACTGGATCAGTTTACAGCTGAGGGTGAAGCGACTGGGATGAAAATCAGCACTTCCAAGTCTGAGTCCATGGTTCTCGCCCAGAAAAGGGTGGAGGAGGAGATCCTGTCCCAGGTGGAGGAGTTCAAGTACTTTGTGGTCTTATTCACAAGTGAGAGAAGAGTGGATCGCGAGTTTGACAGGCGGATCGGTAAGGCGTCTACAGTGATGCAGACACTGCATGGGGAAAAAGGAGCTGAGCCGGAAGGCAAAGCTCTCAATTTACCGGTTGATCTATGTTCCTATCCTCACCTATGGTCATGAGCTTTGGGTTATGACCAAAAGGACAAGATTGCGGGTACAAGCAGCCGAAATGAGTTTCCTCCATCGGATGGTGGGGCTCTTCCTGAGAGAAAGGATGAGAAGCGCTGTCATTCGGGGAGGAGCTCAAAGCAAAGCCACTGCTCCTCCATATTGAGAAGTGCAAGATGAGGTGGTTCGGGTATCTGGTCAGGATGCCACCCGAGCGCCTCCCTGAGACTATATCTCTCAGCTGGCCTCGGGATCCCTCGGGAGGAGCTGGACGAAGTAGCTGGGGAGAGGGAAGTCTGGGCTTCTCTGCTTAGGCTACTGTCCCCGCGACACGACTTCGTATAAGCATAAAGATGGATGGATGAATGGCATATCCTCATCTCATCATTCCAGCTCCAGTTTGCTGTTCTCAAGTGAGAAAATACATGTGCTTGTCATGGTTACCTGGCAGAAAGACATTGCCAGATTAAAGGGATAAGCACAGACAACGCATGACGCATCTAAAAAAAAAAAGGGCTAGCTCATTGTAGTCTCAGGGCATTTTATCTTGTGGCCTTAGAAGACATTTCACCTCAGGGCCAAGCAGACTTCATCAATTCATGCTCAAGACTAAATAGGACAGCTGTATACTCAGTGGGACTATCCTATCAGTTTTCAACAGTCCCACATGATATGCACATGTCTTTACTGTAGGGCTGAGGATGTCTATTACAACTGCTGAGCATACCAGGAGGCATTCAACCAATGAGAGCGCTGCAGGAGATACAAACAACCGCAAACTCCCACAGGTATCATAAGGTGGTACACGGCAAGGGAAGTGACATTCGCTCCACAAGATGTGAAATAGGCTGTTCTAAAAATAACAAAGTGAGATGTTTGTACGCAGCAGGGACCTTAAAGGAGCGGAAATGACAATAACAAAAATGGTGCTTGGAGATGAGGAGCAATGTAACGTAGTGCTATGGAATAAAAAGGGCAGAGGCACGTACAAAAGGCCAGCCGAGCAAAGGCAGGTTTCGCGCAAAATGTTTGTTGAAGGAGGACGAGGGTCGATCAACTCCATTCCTCACTGCAGGCGTTTAGTGACATGCCAACGTGTTGGAATTCTCTGCTTTCTCTTCCATCAGGGTGGAGTGATGGCAGGCAAAAAATGCTTGTTATAATCCCCAACACCAGCAGGGATTTATAGATATTTAACACAGCAGGTGTGATATTTGTAGCACTGATGCTTTCAAAAAACCACATGCCCAAATGATGACAGCCCTCCAAAGCCTAAACAAAGACTCACCTAAGTCATTTGATAGAAAAAATAGGTCCACTCCAGCCCTGTAGGTGGAAGCCTAGGTGTACAATCTCATGGGTCACAGCCAAATTTGATCCCAAATCTCACCCAAAAATTACTGGTTTCTATTTTTAAACAAAACATTTAAAATACCACATAGCTGCACACAATTTTATAGTTGAAAATGGGTGACTTATTTTTACACTTGTTGTTACTCCCTCCGAGGTCTTAATCAAGGCTCAAGTTGTTCGTTTTTCTACCACAGACATTTATTTCAGCCACGCCTTCTTCTCGTTAACGATGCAAAAACAATGCCAAAATAATGCCGTCAGAACTAATAAATAAGCAAAAACAGAACTTACAATTAGTCTGACATCAAATAAAAGAAAACACATTGATTTCACATACATTATCAGAAAGAATCATACCTCATTGCCCTCACAAACTCTGAGGGAATAAAGTTTATTTTGAAGCCGAGACTCTATTAACCTCTTCCATCAAATGCTTGCTGTCTCATGCTGCTTCCCTTATTCCGTCACATATTAATTGTCCCCCCAACAATGTGACCAAACCGGAACAAAAAATATGTTCCTCTCCAATTTACATGGGTTTTGTAACAAAAATAAAGTACACATATTATTGCATGAAATTACCAAAGAAAATACATTTTTAATCACATTATATGTAAATACATTTATACATTGTATTTATTTATTCTAACCAACTATGAAATTATATAACATATATACAATGTGCTTCTGTTAGCAGCTACACTTGTTAAGTGAGGATGGGTATTGAATATGATACTTTTATAGGTACTACCAAGAACCGATTCACGTCAAATCAAACGGTGCCAGATATAGATACCTTTTGATCGATACCGTGACATCATGTGTAGTTGTGGACTCGGCACCACATCAAGCACTTGGCGGGCAAACATATTTGTAGCAAACTGCATCTAGATAATGTAACAATTTTTCACACCAACATAGTAAGCAAGCCTGACAAAAAGCGCTCAAAAGGTAAAACTGTGGTAATCTGAAATTCCTTGCTCAAACCTGTTTTGTCTGCACACCTGTTCACTCTCTCTCATCCACAGTATGGAGTGCAGCTGGCGCAAGGCAGCAGCACACATTTGAGGTAGATTAAGTGGCAGCCTATTTAACCTGGCTGCTGACAACATGTGAGCGCCGGAACTTTATCTACTGTTTGCAAACAGACGCATAAATTGTTGGTCTTGCCAGAGGACTCCCCAGTTCGTCTTGTGACCGTCTTCTCAGGTTTGCCTGTATTTTTCCTAGCCTTGTCTAGCGTTTTTCTTTTGTACTTTGTTTTTCTGTTTTACTTCTTTCATGAAGTATTTTTCCTAGCCTTGTCTAGCGTTTTTGGTTTTGTGTAGGTAATCTCTCTTAGTAGTTTTTTACATGGTGTGTTTTTGTGTTTACCACCATCGCCTTTGTTTTGCTACTTCGTGCTTCCTCCAAAATAAAAGGAAGAACTATTGCCCACACACAATACGTCTCTGCATCCTTGGGATCCACCTCACCTATTCGTTACAAAAGCTTCACTTTTCAAAATACGCCAGCTTAATGCTAATTTACATTGAGATGTGCCATATACATGTCAATGATTAGCATTAGGTTATTTACACGGTGATTTTAACACCACCAAATTTAGAAATTAAAACTTAAACTAAGTTGCACATTACAATCAAACAGCACTCATGTAATAAGTACGATATAAAGACTCTGAGGGATGCAACAAAAGACAAGACTGGCACATTCAACTTAGTGCCAAAAACTACTTCCTGACTACGGCATGACACCCAGGTCAAACTGAAATGAATGCAAACTTACAAATAAGACTAAGAAGTGTAAGAAAACAAGATATATAACAATCGGACAGAACACTTACCATTATCAACTCACTGTTAAATGAAAAATTCAATTTGATTAAATAAAATGTTTTCGATACTATCATCAAACATGCAGGGTTGAGTACCAACATCCATTCAAATGTGAAAATGTACCGATCCCTGGTGACAATAATCATTAAAGTCGTGATTTCTCATTAAAAGGGAATGTTTGTTGTTTTTAGGCTTTTATGTTAACTTCTTTTTTAACCTTTATGTTAACCTTCTTTTTGCACTTGCAATACTATTAATAAACATTGAAACCCTCATTCGGCATCAGAGAGTGTTGTTTTAACGTTTTGATTTTATTTTTACACTTACAATGTAAAAATGTATTTTAAAAACAATGCCTGTTTTGTTGAATAACATGTTTACCAGGACTACAGCTTGACCCTGTAACTAAACCCTTCTATTGCCATTCTTTCCAATGGGAAAAATATCTCTGGCACCCAGGGACGGATTGAATGTACTCTGGTATAATCTGCAAGCTATCAAACAAAACCAACCAAGCAAGGGCAAACCAAAGGAAATGAGGAACAGTTGGCTTTTGTACGGAATTTTGCCAAATTTAACCACCAGGGAAATTATTTGAAGAGTGACGTTCAACAACAACAATAACGATTAGAGTGTTAGGTAACTCGGATCATCTACATATGTTCTCTCTTCAGGAACCCGGCCCTACCTAGGCCTGTCGTGCAGCTCTCTGTGGGACGGCTGCTTTGCTGCCATGGACACCTCATGTCGTGGTATTTTTGGCCCATTAAAAGTCGGCCAACTTCCTGTTTTATTACATACGGCTCCTCCGGGACTTCAAACGACGCCAAGCCACTGACTTGAGAAGCACTCAGGAGTAAACCCCCTCTGGTTTGTCGTGCAGCTGCTTCTCGCTTGGCGGAGGTTGCAGGAGGGTTACCAGATTGGAAGGCACAGCCTCTGTGGCCAACAAATTGAAGCTTTGAGAGTTTTTCTACTAACACATCAATACGAGCATTCTGACCTCCAGCTAGGGCGATGGAAGTTGGATAGCTTTAATGAGCAAAAAGTGTGTTTCGAAGCTATTTTCCCACAGATTGTCAGAACTAGCATTCAACAGGCCCATCTTGAGGTCTGAATTAGGTTGTACCAAAGTATCATCCTGGATCAAATGAACACATGCCTTTAAGTGGAACAGGGCAGACAAATGCAGAAACAGAGGAGAGAAAAACAATACCACTTTGACGCCTATACATTCCTTTTGTGAAGCCGTCAGAAGCAGTTCTTCTCTTTCCATTCTTTCATTTAGTGAGTCAGCAAGAGAACAAAGAGAAAGAGAGAAAACACCACGTGCCGCTCAGAGACAATGAAGGACTTTCCTCGTTAAGAAGAAAATAAGCGTCTCTCGCAACGCAAACCAGTGTTCACTAATTAGTGATACTAGCACAACCATGTCATGTACCACCAAGGACAGGGTGGGATAGTGTATTATTGAAGAAAACCTGAGGTAAATTGACTGGAGAAACTCTTGAAATGGTACTGTATTTTAAAAAAAAAGTTTTTAAATGACACAAAAATCAATTATAACTGGCTACCATATTTTGGATTAAACTTAAATAACCAATTTAATACAGCAAACATTGGTACTTATTTCATAGTTTTGGACTTACAAATGAGATAGCAGATTAAATTCCCCCCAAATAAACGTAGCAGTAATTTTAGGCTTGTTTTCGGATGGCAGACTTTGAGTTTCAGACACATTTTAGTTAAGTTAAAGTACCAATTCCAATCCTTGATGCTGAGTGCCAAGCAGGGAGTTAATGGGTCCCATTTTTATAATCTTTGGTATGACTCGGCCGGGGTTTGAACTCAAAACCTACCGATCTCAGGGCGGACACTGACATTTTGGCCCACATTATAGTTAATGTTAAAGTACCAATGAGTGTCACACACACACTAGGTGTGGTGAAATGTGTCCTCTGCATTTGACCCATCCCCTTATTCACCCCCTGGGAGGTGAGGGGAGCATTGAGCCGCAGAGTTGGCCACGCCCGGGAATATATTATAGTTGGGCGGACCTATTTCTACGGTTAGGTATAAAGCATCTATGGGAAGCAGGACTAAGATTCCTATTCTCCCAAAATCGTTGAAATGTTATCATTTTAATTCCTGGTTTTTTAAAACCTTTATCCCATTGAGATTAAAAATCTTACAAGTTAGGGTTTTATCGTTAGAACAGAACCAGAATCGTTCAAATTCAAACAATGCCAAGCCTACCTGCATCAGCCTGCTGATGTAAGCGAAAACAGCCTGAAGGTGAAGTCTGTATACTCATATTTTGCATAGTACGTGTTTTGATCTTGTAGCACCCCTACTGTAGGATAGCAGGTTAGTACAACAATTAAGATTGCTAGGTTCTTGGCTGTATAATTGAGAGACTCGCAATGAGACGTTACGTACTTAGTGGACCACAGAACAACTGCTGGCAAATTTATTGCACAATAATAAACAATAACACATGAACAGTGTGCTTTTTAAATTGAAAATACCCCCCAAAAATTAAATAAAAATAGAGCTCTGTTGCAAAATTCAAAAGTAGCAAAATAGAAGAAATGTCCTTTTTAAATTGTCCTTTCAAAAAATACAATCTACCCGGATAGTATTGAATTGAACACTGTCTATATTCCTTGGTTGGGAATCCTTAGTTCTATTGTAATCCGTTATTCCATACTGATTCGGTTCGATACTTGCGACTCTGATGGTGGATCAGTTCAGTTATAGATCACTGCAGAGTGTGGAGACCGATGCAGCTGGCCACACCACATCCAAACGCTCCCTCTCCGCAGACTCTCACTCACTGGGACTGGCTCGCCATCTTAACTCAAGTCCAGCTTGGAACCAGACTTCAGGATCATACAAAAAAACCAATCTGCACATAGCAGTACAGAATGTAATCAGTTAGAATACTCGTTTTACTCTTAGTTCTCTTCCATATGGTACCATATTAACTTCAATTTTAAATCACTAAACACAGTTACTCATTTTAACCATTTAGTCATGGACATATGAATACTGGTCGGTTCACACTGTACTCCATATAAGTCTGTAAGACTTTAACAGCAGCATCAAATCATGAAAACTATAGTAGCTTCACCTCTTAAGACTTCAATGAATGAAATTAAATGAGTTACATCCATTTAAGGATTTTTACCTTTTTATCTTTAAATTATGAACTGTGAATTATCACTTTTTAAACCATCACAAAATAAAATAAGTGATTATTTAACTGAAATCACATTTTGGTCATCATGTATTATAATGATTATCATTTTAACTGTATCAATTTAATAAATGAAATGTGTCAACAGTTCCCCTTTAAGCAGCATGACAAGGGTGCTTTTAGCAGCATTGGAATGAATGCAGCTCCTCTGCTCACTGCATAAGGCTGAACACAGTAACATTAAATATACATCTCTTTTACACAAAACGAAAATACAATAAAGTTATCCAACTGCAACATGCTAACATGTCACAAGGCATTCTTTAAATACATCATATTACTCCAATTGGTTTTGTACATCTTAACTCTGTGTCTTGTTATCAGACTACCCTCTTTTGCACTAACAGGATGCTAGGCTAACAGCTAACAGTTATATTCTGTAGGCCTCATTTACAAAATAACACATACTGGAGTTCTCAGCAGCACAAAACACAGCAATCCAGCTCCCACTGGGACCAGGCTATCTTATGCTGCTTTTTCAACACTCGGTTTGAAAAGTGACAAGTATTTTAACGTATAAACCTTGTCTTTGCAACACAACGATATGACTCGTGCCTTCACTGTGACGTTCAGTGAAGGAATGCCGGGAATGACAAAGGTGCATGCGACCTCTACTGGCCAACATGTGAATAACGTGCTGCGTGCATGCATCATTAATTTAAACCTGTAGTGACCACATGACTTTGACAAATCAATTTTAACATTTTTTAAGTTACCAAAGTGACTTTGGCACACCATATATTAGAAATTAATAATAGGAGAATATATTCGTGACACTATTTTCCATATGGGTTACAATCGCATCTTCATCACGAATAATGTTATTTCTCGCATAATTTAAATTAATTAGCAAAATACACCAAAGGGGAGAAAAACTGATTCATAAAATAAAATAAATTAAAGAATAAAAGATACTATATACCAGTTGTACAAGTTTTCGCCACTTTTCGCTGTTGTGGTTGCATGGGGGCTTTGCTCGCATCTTCCCTGGCACACACACACCAGTGGCTAAACTAGGAAGTGCTTCACGCCTTAAAATGTATGCGCGCTCGCAAAATCAAGAGAAAAAGAAGATAAGCTGCTAATGTTCTATTTTGCATCCTTTTCTACTGATGTGTTACTACTGATGCCACAAATGCTTGAGGAAATGCTGAAAGAGCCTGAGAGCTATAGTGTCTATACAGCATCATATCTTATATTTTTGTGTTGCTCATGTCAACTATATTAGTTTTGTATATATCTATCTATAATATAGGTCCTATGAAAAAAACAAACGGCATTTAAAAAAAAAACGCCAACTGACAGCAAAACAAATCAAAGTAATTCATTTTGGTATTTGCTGACTACAATTAGCCCCTTAAGTCATCAAGCAGCTATAAAGTTATAAAATGTTATTGCTGATTAGATGATATGTCTAATATTTTTTTATTTCTAATGGTCCAATTATGTATTCTTTTTTAGTTGTCTGTCATTGCAGCACGATCGCCTTCTTTCAGCCATCTGTGCGCAACTTGGCCAGTTTGCACCCCCAAACGTACTAAATATGTATGCAAAACAGCGGCTGCAAAACTGTTTTAATCTTGATAACTCTAGCTTTCTCTTATATTTATATAGCGATTTTCTCTAGAAACTCAAAGCACTTTACATAGTGAAATGTTTAAGAATGTTTAATGTGTAAAAATGTTTAACATATATTTAAACCTGTGTGAGTGGCACTGGGGGCAGGTGGGTATAGGTCTTGCCCAGGGACACGACGGCATTGAATAGGATGGCGGAGGCTGGAATCAAATC
Source organism: Nerophis lumbriciformis (assembly GCF_033978685.3). Lineage (NCBI taxonomy): Eukaryota > Metazoa > Chordata > Actinopteri > Syngnathiformes > Syngnathidae > Nerophis > Nerophis lumbriciformis. The sequence continues at coordinate 8,817,240 of NC_084581.2, forward strand.
TGAAACCCTCAAATTGCTGGCATGGCCTCTCGACCGACTGAGCCACGCTGCCCCACATTGTGTGTGCTACATGATATTTGCATCTCCTCCCAGTATTGTGGGCTTTCTGATAATCATTATGTATTCTGCATATACCTAAAAATAGACAAGCTAAATAGATTGTACTCGCTATTTTGCTCATTTAAGAGACAATCCTCAGCACACAAGTTTAGTCGATCAGCTTTGCTTGTTATTTCAAGTCTGCACCTATTTTACTACATGCAAACCTTTAGTACACCAGGCCCTTACTGTACTACACGCTTTGATTGTGAGCAGTTTCTAAACTTTGTTATGACAGCAGCCTACTGGGTCTACGACATATGCACTGTCCAGATTGTTTGTTTGAAGGCGAGAAGAGCAGCTTGTTGAGGAATATCTGGCACTGGTCGGAAGTCCATTTGTCTGTTAATAATCCTCACCCGTGCGATAGCGCAGTCCTCTGTTTCATTTTTGTTTTTGTTTTACAAGCAATAAAGTTTGAAGAACACCATTAAAAATAAAGGTCATAAATTAGATTTGTATTAAATCTTTCATGCCAAATAAAAGCAGGCATTCCTTCGGAGCTGTGGGATGACGCCAGTCCAGAAGTAAACAAGTAGAAATGCGCTGTGCTCTACATATCAAGTCGGCGGGGCTCGCGGAATAAATGTTACATAATTGCTTGGACCTATTATCTCGTACTTGCTGCATACTGTACACACGCACACAGACACACTACAATCAGAGGCCGTGAAAAAGACGGCAGCAACATTCCTGCTGCCTGTCAAGTCATCTGATCGTGTCATGTGTCATGTGATGACGCCGCTCACATTCTGAACGTATCCTGCTCCATTTTATGCATTGGCTCCTTAGTGCACAGCGAATACAACTGTCTCTATGACAACCACAAAGAAAAAATATGATACAGGGGTGTCACGGTAAGCCATCATCACGTGTCAAGTGTCGTACAAAACGATCAACATCCTGGTTTGGTTCATTTTGGGTACAGTAACTGAACAAAACACAAAACCAAAGCAATAGCATTCTCCAACAATCACAAATCTCTAATATGCGGATTAGGAATACAGTACATGTACCGTTACACACCTACTATGATATACAGTAGGTCGACTAAAGCGGTACGAAAACATATTCCCTTTTTAAGAGTAGCAATCCACAAACACCTAAGGCCTTTAGTAATTTACCTTCTAAAATATTGACAGTGTGATGAATGCACTCATTATTTTTGCTGACTTCGATTCCGCGTAGAAAGCCTTGGTGGGCCCGGTAATAACTATTCCGTCAGAGGGAGGATAGGATGGGACGGGACGCCATCCTTTGCGAGTCTTGCATTCTGGAGCGAAGGTCGACAGTTTAATTGGAAGTGCAAATTGCGTTCACGTGTATCCCCACAGTGGGTGGAGCCGGGGGGGAAACCAGTGTGTGCACACGGAGAGCTTGAATGTATGGAGACCACAGCAGGCAAGCACACGTGGAGGTGTGTAGTTCTTTTTCAAGGGTTTATTGTGCAACACTATATTGAGGAAAAAATGGCGAAAACTCAACAATCAGTTCAGATTGGAACCAATAGGACATATTCAATAAATAATCTGTTGTAGATTATGTACTGCAAACCAATGATGCACTGAGTGCGCACATGAATTCACAATATACGGCAGCATGGAGACGTGAGGACACACGAAGCAGCCTGTAAATACAGAAGGAAGCATTGTTGCTTTTGAAATAGTCCGTAATGTCAGGAGGGTTGGCATCTACGCCGACACCTGCCAATGCATCATATGTGTTCATTTTGACAGCAGTTTTTAATTTAGTTTTAGTCATAGTCTTATGACAAAAATGTATTTTAGTTTTAGTCATATTGGAGTCATCTAAAGTAATTTAGTTTTGGTCGACTATATTCCTCAACATTTTAGTCGACTAAAATTACACAACGTGTCGACTAAAATACAAAGTATAACGAATAACGCATCATTGTAGTTGTCTTGAAACCACTATTATTAAGGTTATTGCAGAGCATCTCAAAAACTAAATTCACAACAAGACATGCATTCTATGAATATATCAGTAAGTACATTTCACACTAACCTTACAGTGTGCTATTATTTTAGCTGAAATTAAGCATATGACTAAAATGGTCATATGAAGTAACAAACTAGTTATACTCTATTATGTGTATAACTACACTGAGTGTGCACAATTGGCATCTTGGCCACTGGCCATTGTAAAAAAAACAACAACAACTAATGTTATGAATCTGGAATGTATATATAAATCTCACATACCTGTTTTCCTGTGTGTGTTGTCAAGTTGTGCAATTAACTGAACAATGTGCCGAGAAAATAGAATAGTGCAGAGTACGGGTATCTTCCTCATTAAATTGGCGGACAAGCTCCCCCATAATGCACAACAAAAGTAGTGGTACATTAAGCGGTCTTGCTCCTGCTCTACCGTCTTTAACAGTAACAGTAATTCAGTACAGTATAAGTAATTTTGAAGTATTAGCTTTGGGCTACATACTGTTCTGTAGAGGTCTGATTGGTTAGCCTGCAGAGGGTGCTTCAAGTTGGTTGTATTTTTACCAGAGAAATTCAAGCCACAGGGTTTACAACATGTCTTGTTGTCTACTGCAGCAAAGGTGAAGTGTGTCCATGTGTTCTCTTTTTTCCAAGGCGTTGAAGACATATTGTAATGAACTGTGTAACAATACAGTAGGGATGTAACAAAATCAAAATTATCACCGTTAACATTGTCATGCCGATTTTGAAAGTACTTAAAACATTTTTAAGCATAACTAAAATAAATACAGAGTTAGAAAATCCACTATTTTGCATGATGTGTGTTTCTTATACGTCACTGAAGTGTTTTAGTCTTAGTGTGTTATGTTTTTATTGCTAAACATGTTGTGTTGTACTGTAAATATTAGTTTGTACTGTAGCACTTAAAGATTTATTTAAATGAAAAGTGTGTAATAAATAAAATACTTTATAATTATGTATTACTTCTGGCAGGGGTTGTCCTACTCTGTTCAGCGGTACTTGAACGCATCATAAAACACCTTGTCTCTTTTCCTCTCAAGAAAGATCCAGCATCATAATTCCGTGCAGAGGGCAAAGCTTGTATGTTAAATGTACACAATTGAATAGCCGGGTTGCTCAAGCAGTAATGTGCTTCCATGAGTTTAAATTGGGTTACGTTGTTTTTAACGCGGAAAGGCGTATGTCTTTTGTTTTCATGTTAGCATTTAAGCTAACGAGCTGGCACCAGTCAGTCTGTGAGTTTATCAAAGTGCAGTTATAAATATAGTTTTTTCAATCATTTTAATTTAAAGGGTAACACTAATCGTCGGAAGTTTTGCCGCGGTCATCATTAATACCGTTTATCGTTACATACCTATAATAGACAGTCTTGTTTTCCAGTGAAAAATCCAAACACTGTGTCTTAGTTCTCATTGGATCTACGCCGTGATGTACACCTGGCCCCTCTCGTTTTCATTTGTCGACTAAACTGTCAATTCATTTCGTCAATGTTTTCGTCAACGTGCATTTCTTGTGATTCGTGATCGTCCTATTTGAGCGCACTCGTGGCCAACTAGCAGTTAGTGGCCCTAGTTGCCAGATAGCGATTGGCGCACTATTTGCCACCTAGCAATTACCGGCCCTAGTTGCCATCTAGCGATTACGACATTGGTTCCTAGCTAGCGAACAGCGGCCCTAGTTGCCTGCTAGCAATTAGCGTGCTAGTTGCCAACTAGCAATTAACAGCGCTATACTGAAGTATTTGAGCATTTTAAGTTTTGCACAATAACGAGGTAACTTTAGGACCATCCATTTTCTACTGCTTGACCCTTTCGGGGTCGCAGGGGGTGCTGGAGCCTATCTCAGCTGCATTCGCGCGGTAGGCAGGGTACACCCTGGACAAGTCGCCACCTCATCACAGGGCCAACACAGATAGACAGACAACATTCACACTCACATTCACACACTAGGACAAATTTAGTGTTGCCAATCAACCTATCCCCAGGTGCATGTCTTTGGAGGTGGGAGGAAGCCGGAGTACCCGGAGGGAACCCACGCAGTCACGGGGAGAACATGCAAACTCCACACAGAAAGATCCCGAGCCCGGGATTGAACTCAGGACCTTAGGACCAGTTTAATTTAAAACACAATTTTATACAGGATATATAAGTAAGGGTCCTGCTCTATCCCTCTATCAGTTTGGGGGTCCTTGGCCTGACAAAATCCGCCAAATAACACCATATACACAAACATGCATGTTTTTTACCAAACTGACAGATCGACAGTAAATTTAAAGAACACCCGTGGTAAAACAGTATTACATTATTGACCACTAGAGGTAGGGCAGTTGGACAAAAAAACAACACAAAAATGTGTCTTTAAATAAATGAACTTCAAGAAAAAATAACATGCACACGCGTCTTGGCCAATCATGCAAATAAGACGATGACGTCATCTACCCACCCGCAACCCACCACCACAAAAAATTAAAGTCATGTGGTAAACTAGTAATGCTTTGTCACCCATGACCCAAAGCTGAGATGCAGGCTGTTTTAAATACATACTAGGGGTGCATGATAAATACCGGACCAATAAGAGAAGTTATGACATCACTGATGAATATGATAACATAAAAAAATAGGCAATAAGATAGAAAAAGGAAAAAGGAAATATTTTTTTAAAACGGTCCACTAAGGCAAGATTATCCATTAGCAAATCAAGCACTCCTTTTCTCCTACGTGTTGTAAGCCTGTCGTACACTTCCATGTATGGTTTGCTGCAACTTAGGCCCTGTTTACACTAAGCCGGATAAGGTTATCCAGGGTAAATCACACCTAACCTTATCCCTGTCCACACATAACAATGCCACCGTTTAAGACCCCCGTCCCCTTTCGTCCGCCGGCGCAACGCGACTTAGTACGCATGCACGGAAAAAATAAATAAATAAATTAATTAATTAATTAAACACCTGATCGTCCATCTGCTCCAATCTCCCCAGTAGATGACTTTACTTCACTGCGAAGTTATTTAAAAGAGCTATATTGTAAATAGTTTGCTGTGCATTTTACATTTGTTTGCTGTGGTTTGTGTGCAAGTTTTTAAATTAAAATGTATCTCCTTTTAACAATATCCAGTGTTGTGGTATTTCAATTAACTAGAATCTAGTGTGCTGTGGGGCCCTATTGTAGTGAATCATACCTCAGACATAAATTAATCAAATCTTTAATCGACATGCGAAAGTAGACAATGCGATAAAGAACATTTTACAACAATTAATCTAGACAGAGAATACCCAAAGTATTGTTGTCGTGGGTTGGGGTATTCTTTCGTGAGATATGGCGTCAGGGGATAAGCTGGGTCACCCAAAATAAAAACAGGGAGCGGATCTTCATCTTCCAGCAGTTGTTTGGGACACGAGGGGGTGGTTCCATCTTTCAGCTGCACGCTAATGGCGGAGTTAGCGAAGATGCGGCCATCATGCACGCTGCCTGGCCATTTCACAGTCACATCCATAAAGCGATATTTATAGTCCCACACTGGCTGTATCACATCCACATGAGGAAGGGACCGAGTTTTTCGGTAAATAGACTCACAGCTGACCCGGACATTTGAAAGTTCTCTTGCCGTCTGAGAAGTGTTGTATCCGAAATAGCTACAATCACCCGTTGCCTTCTCTTAAGGTATTGATTTGTGATTTCCAAAAGCGCCTGTACATGTAGAAGAAGGAGAAACATGGGCATGTCTGGATGATCCGCCTCCATCTTTGTTATGATGCTGACTGTGGCGCGTTCTTTCTGATGTCTCTTCCTGTGTGGAGCGCGGCCTTTCTGGCGTCACTTCCTGTGTGGGTGGGGTCTTTCTGGCGTCACTTCCTCTCCGAACTCAGTTTGTAAACGATGAATGAGTCCATACAAAGCTAAGTGTCGGAGATTCAAGAATTACACGGCGCACTTACCCGTGTAAAAATTTGTCCGAGGAGGGGGAACTTAAACGCTGATTTAGTGTGGCTGAAACGGGGTTTAGGCTAAATAATTATTCGTTTAAGGGGTAAAACTACTTAGTGTAGACATGGCCTTAGACAAACAGTACAGTACACTGTGGCTGTGGAACTCAAAAGAAGAGCAGCTGCATGTCTCCTATGCCATGCACGCCTGGAACGCCAAGACTTGCTATCATTGTTACGCTACCTCTCAGTTCTTAATGTGTGCAGCTCGCAAAGCACTTAATGTGTGGTTCAAATCCCTTGTGCACGGTCAGACAGTTATGCTTCTGACTATTAAAAAAAAACTTCTGACGGCGTTCTTTCTGAACATGCAATATTGTCACGTTTTAATCTTGTGAGATCTTGTCACACCCCTATATATAAATGATCAGTAATGGCCTTGAGAAGCAGGAAGTTATCGGTATCAGCATTAAAAAAATATATTGTTTATCCCTAATGCAAATTTATTAGCTTATATACACTGGATTGGTTTTCGTCTTTCAAAAAAATAAACATTACAATGACCCCCGAGTCCTTTGTTTTTTCACTATGGGACCCTCGGAGGAAAAAGTTAGGATACCCCTTACTTTGTTGATGCATTCTGATGACATAACATGTCAGGTAGGCCTCCATGCTGCGAGAGGTCATATGGTTGACGTACTGTACATTGTGCACAGTGATTAACATTCAGTGGTGGGCCAGATGCTCAGGAAAGAAACATTGACAACAACTACAGCAATGAAAACAACATGAGAAGTAAAAAAAAACAAAAAGCTTCCCAACTCACCAGTTGTGCATCAATTATGCTCAGTGGGATAAGCGCATGTCTCGTCCAGCCTGCAGAGACAAAAAAGGACATACGGTAAGGAGGGAGAGAAATTCATGCATCGCACAAATCTGGACTTATTTGGCTGCTTTACAGTCGAAAGCACAAGTAGGAGGAGGGGGGAGTCACTGCCCAGGAAAACAGGACATAAATAAGCTAAGTCAACTTGGTGTCCGCGTTGTGGCTTATCAGCTAGCACTGCGAGGCCTGGAGTACCTTCTTGTGACACGCAGCCAGGAGGAGGAAGCGAGCGCTGTCCAGACTGGATGGAACTGGAGACGGGAGCGTCGACGGAGAAACGTCTCGGCAATGACAAACCAAATGTGGCTTCAGATGTGCTCGCTATCTTTCCACATAATGTACATAAAGGTTTTGGCACCAGTACGTTCTCCAGAAGAGACATTTACAATCTCTACAGAATTTGGTATTTTCCTGGTGGGGACTTGTTGTCATGTTTGCCGCATGAAGGATTTAGTTTATGAATAAGGATTGGTTCTTTCTTATGATTGTTAGGGATAGTGGTGTGGTAACAAGTCAGCCTGCTCAACTCAGGGTCTTTTGTTCGTTCGGGTCGACTTATCATATCTTTCCATTTCTTTTGACACGGAAAAAAAAATGTTGTGGTCAATATAAAAAAAACTTGGGACCACTCGCACCCGAAGTGAGAATATACTACTAAATTTGTCTTTATAGGATGGCAGTAACTGCATTTAAAGTATGATGAGTGGTCAGCATCCAGCAGATTTAAAATGGCACTACTCAGCCAATGCGCGTTATACAAACCTTAGACACTTTTTTTTTTTACAATCAACTCACCAGTGCTATTAATGCTGACAATGCAGTTTGCTCCTCTAATGCTAGTGAGGAGCCCAAGCCATGAAGCAAGTCCCGCAGGGGCCATGCAGAACATCGCATGAGCCCTATTTAAATTGTTTTTTTTTCTTCTATACCTTTGGACGCCTTTTTGAGGCCCTTAACATGCACGAAAAATCCCCATATTTCGTAGGTGCAGCAGGTATGGCGAAAAAAATTATATTTTGGGGGTCACGAATATTCATTCATCCATCCATGAAATTTCAAAATTGGCTCTCTATTGTCACCTTTAAAATTTCAGTATATGATTTCAGTTCCACGTATTGACACAAAAATCGCAGTAAAAGTGTATCATGACGGGATGCACATAAAAGTATCAAGAACCCATACCTGAAAACGAACAGAAAGGCCATCTTGGTTTTAATCTGCCATTTTTCGCCGAAAAAAAGAGGTCGTACTTTAACGAACTCCTCCTAGGGACCCCGGCCAAATGAGTTGCAGTTAAAATTACAGATATTACACAAAGAGGTGATGATAAATTGTGAACACATTTTTTAAAACACATTTTTTAAACGCCATAAGATAAGATGTGGGCATGGCGCCAAACTTTGCTCTGAATATTTTGCCACAAAACACCAAACATTAATAAATCAGCTCCACAAATTCTGATCTTGATCCTTCTTGGTAGAAATGATTATGAAGACACCCGGAAGTGTTGTATAGGTCGGTACATATTCGTATCCATTTGTAGTGGGTGGACCATCCACGCCATCTCCAATCAAATTGTCATTACATCACATCAGACGATTTGACACAGATACTAAACTAAAGGGCTATAATAAATTGTGAATAAATATCTACGCCATAGGACGAGGATGTGGCATGGAGCCAAACTTTGATCTGAAGGTTGCCTCAAAACACGAAACATTAACAACTCAGCGCCACAAGTTCAGATCTTGATCCAAAATGGTACAAATGATGATGACGTTAACCTGAAGTGGCCTAGCTATTCGTAGTGAGACTGGTGGCAAAAACTGTACCTCGCCATCAACTGCCAAACTGTCTTTACTTCACTTTGGCTGATCGGATCTTCCTCCAAACCCACATAAGGCTTTAAGGTTGGGGTTTGATCATGCCTTGACATTAATATCGACACTACTATCACCTCCTTCTGGTGAAAATTGTAACATTCATAACTTCCTTCCATATGCTCCAATCTTCCAGAATTTTTGATGGTGGATCACGGTAATGGGTGGGATGCAATTGCATCACTGTAGTGGTGCCAATATACCCCATTGGGGTGGAAAAGTATCTATTTATTTGATATGGACATAACAGTTACAATGAACAAACCAGATGCACTGCCTTAGGTGTTATAGCAAGAAAATGCTAATTCTCAACACCTGTCCACAGGATACTCATAGGATATAGAATATGCAATAAAATGTTACAAAGTATACAATGAATAAAATTCACAATACATTTTGGGTGGACATTAACAATGTGTACAACTTTAATCTGATTTCTGCCACAGTCCCAAACGTCTGCTGAAGATGTTTAGGTCAGTTTGTAGTTTTAGTTGAGTGGAAAGAGTGTTCCACAGTCTGGCTCTGTTAGAGGAAAAGGTGGATTGTCCAAAAGATGTTCTTAACTTAGGAACCACACAGTCCCCACTGACTGAGGATCTGGTGTTAGGTCTGCGAGAGCCTTGACGTCTGACAGCCAGACTAGAGACATGATTAGTTAGATATTTAAAAAACAATTTTAGTGTACTAAAATTTACAAAATTTTCATATGTAAAAAGCTTGTATAACAGTCATAACTTCCTTCCACATGCTTCTATCTTCTGGAATTTTTCGATGGTGGGCTGGGGTTTTGGGTGGGACGCAACTGTACGACTACTGTGGCGCCATTATCGCCCCCTTTTGGTGGAAAACTATAACATTCATATCTTCTTTACACGTGCTCCAATCTTCCTGAAATTTTTGATGGTGAGTCGGAATATTGGGTGGATTTGCAACCGCGTCACTGCAGTGGCGCCAATATCGCCCCCTTGTGGTGGAAAACTATAACATTCATATCTTTTGTACACATGCTCCGATCTTCCTGACATTTTTAATGGTGAGTCGGAATATTGGGTGGAATGATACCGTGTCACTGTAGTGGCGCCAATATTGTCCACTTTTGGTGGAAAATTACAACAGTCATAACTTCCTTTCACATGCTGCGATCTTCCTGAAATTTTTGATGGTGAGTCGGTGTATTGGGTTGGATACAACCGTGTCACGACAGTGTCGCTAATATTGCTCCATTGAGTTGAAAATCATAACAGTCAAAGTTTCCTTCCACATGCTCCTATATTCCTAAATGTTTTGATAATGGGTTGGGGTATTGGGTGGAATGCAACTACATAACTACTGCAGCGCCTTTATCGCCCCCTTGTGGTGTAAAATCATAACAGTCATAACTACCTTATACATGCTCCATTCTTCCCAAAATGGTTGATAATGGGTTGGCATATTATTATTATATTGCAACCGCATCACTGCTATGGCGCCAACATCACCACCTCATGGTTGAAAATTATAACAGTCAAAACATCCTTTAACATGCTCCGATCTTCCTGAAATATTTGTTGGTGGGTTAGGGTGTTGTGTGGAACGCAACTGCTTGACTACTGCGGAGCTATTGTTGCCCCCTTGTTGTGGAAAATTATAACAGTCATTACTTCCTCATACATGCGCTGAGCTTCCTGAAATTTTTGGTGGTGGGTGAGCGCATCGGGAAGGACGTGACCGCAAGCGCCATGCGTACCCACCAAGTCGCGTAAACCCTGCGGTGGAGCGGGGGCCCATTCAACGCTGCTCACAGCTTCAATTACAACATAGGTTTTGCTGCTGCTGTGTTGTGCAATATACTTATTTATAATTGACCATCTGGACAAAGACAATTTTCCTTTCTCATGCACTTTATATCATAATTAAAGTTTAAAAAATGCACTCCTCCTGAAACGCAGCGTCCTTTGCATTGGAAATGTGTTTGTGTTCCGAAAAAATAGCCGTGCAATGCAAAACATAAATGTCAACTGCAGACGACGCTGCTTCCCATGAGGATATTATTTAAAGAAATACATGTAAATTTCTGCTTCCTGTTAGCAGTGTAGTTAAGTAAACACCCAGCTAATAATTAAAAGCATTTACAGAAGTTTGCTTAGAGCTTCAACCGCACTGTGACAGCCTAACTCTGCTCAGTAAACATCGAAACAGGAGTCCAGAACACTCACAGATTCTGTTGTATAGTCAAAGAGACTCAGTGACTTATCTTGAAATAACTTAACCACATTCTGTTGAGAAGACGTGGCATCTGTAAAGCTGATGTTTGCAGGTGTAGTTTGAAGAAAAAGTGATAAAAAGAAATCTATTCACTTTTTAAGGTAACAAAATTGTTGTTATGATGCAACATTTTTTTTTATTTGTATCTTTGCTGTGGAGAAGGGAATGCTCGGCTGTAAAATGAGGATGAACTTTACTAGCAAACCTTGTGTGCAGACGTTACAAGAAGAACAGTTCGCTCCAGCTGATGCTACAAGTTTGTCAAAAAAACATACGCTGACAATATCTGTAATATATGTATGTGAAACTGCCTGGTCAAGTGAGAACTTTTTAGAAGGTGCTGCATGTACGTACTGTATGTGGAGAGGTGTACACAGCAAATAAGCCCAGCAGCTTGACTGGAGGTTATTATGCTGAACAAATAAAGAAGACTTCCTCTGCTGGCTGCATTGATCAAACATTCATCATGCTGAGAAACACTTCTGCTGACATGTTACACCCTCAGCATGCAGCACCATAAAAATAGACAAATAAAAGGATTAATTTTGTGAATTATCAATTCTCAAAATATACAGTATATTTTTTTCCAGAATAAAGTGATAAATTCAATATGCGAGTGTGCATATTTCCACACAATCATAAATCCCTAATATCAGGCTGTCATATTTTAATGAATGAAAAACACTTATAACCTTTATATATATATATATATATATATATATATATATATATATATATACACACACACAGGTAAAAGCCAGTAAATTAGAATATTTTGAAAAACTTGATTTATTTCAGTAATTGCATTCAAAAGGTGTAACTTGTACATTATATTTATTCATTGCACACAGACTGATGCATTCAAATGTGTATTTCATTTAATTTTGATGATTTGAAGTGGCAACAAATGAAAATCCAAAATTCCGTGTGTCACAAAATTAGAATATTACTTAAGGCTAATACAAAAAAGGGATTTTTAGAAATGTTGGCCAACTGAAAAGTATGAAAATGAAAAATATGAGCATGTACAATACTCAATACTTGGTTGGAGCTCCTTTTGCCTCAATTACTGCGTTAATGCGGCGTGGCATGGAGTCGATGAGTTTCTGGCACTGCTCAGGTGTTATGAGAGCCCAGGTTGCTCTGATAGTGGCCTTCAACTCTTCTGCGTTTTTGGGTCTGGCATTCTGCATCTTCCTTTTCACAATACCCCACAGATTTTCTATGGGGCTAAGGTCAGGGGAGTTGGCGGGCCAATTTAGAACAGAAATACCATGGTCCGTAAACCAGGCACGGGTAGATTTTGCGCTGTGTGCAGGCGCCAAGTCCTGTTGGAACTTGAAATCTCCATCTCCATAGAGCAGGTCAGCAGCAGGAAGCATGAAGTGCTCTAAAACTTGCTGGTAGACGGCTGCGTTGACCCTGGATCTCAGGAAACAGAGTGGACCGACACCAGCAGATGACATGGCACCCCAAACCATCACTGATGGTGGAAACTTTACACTAGACTTCAGGCAACGTGGATCCTGTGCCTCTCCTGTCTTCCTCCAGACTCTGGGACCTCGATTTCCAAAGGAAATGCAAAATTTGCTTTCGTCAGAAAACATGACTTTGGACCACTCAGCAGCAATCCAGCTCTTTTTTTCCTTAGCCCAGGTGAGACGCTTTTCGCGCTGTTTCTTGGTCAACAGTGGCTTGACACGAGGTATGCGGCAGTTGAAACCCATGTCTTTCAAGCGTCTCTTGGTGGTGGATCTTGAAGCACTGACTCCAGCAGCTGTCCACTCCTTCTGAATCTCCCCCACATTTTTGAATGGTTTTTTTTTCACAATCTTGACCAGGGCGCGGTGATCCCTATCGCTTGTACACTTTTTCTGACCACAGTTTTTCCTTCTCTTTGCCTCTCCATTAATGTGTTTGGACACAGAGCTCTGAGAACAGCCAGCCTCTTCAGCAATAACCTTTTGTGTCTTTCCCTCCTTGTGCAATGTGTCAATGGTTGCCTTTTGGACAGCTGTCAAATCTGAAGTCTTCCCCATGTTTGTGTAGGCTTCAGAACTGGACTGAGAGACCATTTAAAGCCCTTTGCAGGTGTTTTGAGTTAATCAGCTGATTAGTTTGTGGCACCAGGTGTCTTCAAAATTTAACCCTTACACAATATTCTAATTTTGTGACACACGGAATTTTGGATTTTCATTTGTTGCCACTTCAAATCATCAAAATTAAATGAAATAAACATTTGAATGCATCAGTCTGTGTGCAATGAATAAATATAATGTACAAGTTACACCTTTTGAATGCAATTACTGAAATAAATCAAGTTTTTCAAAATATTCTAATTTACTGGCTTTTACCTGTATATAAATATATATATATATATATATATATATATATATATATATATATATATATATATATATATATATATTCTCCCCTCACATTATATGACATTATTATTCTTTTTCTCTAGAATAGAGTCTTTTCCTCTAACATTGTATATTTTGTATATGTAATACTAGAACATTATTCTGGTAAAATTATCCTTTTTCGTCACAAAAAAGTATGACATTTATTTATATGTGATATTACAATATAGTATTTGCTTTTCCCCCCTGCCAATATACAAGTTTTTTCTTGCATTTTTACGACTTTGTTGCCATATTGCGGTTTCATCAAATCATCACTAAAAAATGACCTTTTGGTACATTTTATGACTCATTGGTGTACTATTTCTACTTTCTTACATTCTTGCAACATTCTGATTTTCGATTTGTTCGTCGTGATACAACTTTTTCCTTTGAATGTTGTGGCTCGAACAACAAAAAAATCTGAGTATTTTACTTATCTTGTTGAAATATGGCAGTAATTGATACATTTCCAACCATCTTCTCATGACATTTAGCCATGCTAAGCACTTTGTAAGCACTCTATGTGAAAAGAAAATGCACTTACTTACTTTAATCCCACAACATTTAAACTTTATACTCATAATACTTTTGTATACCAGGGACGTGCTGTCAGGTGAGGCAAGTGAGGCAGTGCCTCACCTTGCCACCAGGGGGGCGGGGGGTGTTAAAAGGCTTAACCATGAGATGTTCAAAAACAAACTAATAAAATAAAATAAGTTTTTATATTTCTCTTTATGGTCTATGCTTTCTATGTGATTTTGGTGTTGTTCCTGTATATTTTGATAATTTTCATGGTCAAAATCGCGGAAATTCCGTGTTTCCTGTTTAAAATAACGCAGCAGAGGAGAAGTGAGGCAGACACAGGTGGTGCCTCCACGGCTACACACAAAGTGTATTGAGCGTTTGCGTGCGAGGGGGCGCATGCTTGTTGCCGCGGGGAAAAGGCAGGCCATGAGGCAGCAAGTACCTCTGCCTCACAGTAGGGGCCGATATATTGTCTACTTGCAGTTCAATGCCTCTGCAGTACTCTGACTGGCCACACTGGGAGAAGTGGGGGCGCTCAAGCTAGCAGACACATGTCTCTACAGCGGAAGCCAGACTTTTTTTTATTTTTATGTATTTATAACAAACATGGCAGTTTTATTAGAGTAAGCCAGCGTATGTGGGAGTTGTTTGCCCCCAAGACTGTGGTCCGGGTGGACTACGAGATATAATGACTGATTCGTTCGATAATGAAGGTTGCCTCAGCTCAAAGACTGAGCCCCAACATTAATGAACTAGCATCCAAGAAAAGATGCCAGGTATCTGGCTTGGGCAGATCAGATTAGATCAGTGTGTTGCAAACTGAGCAGTTTAAAGTCCTGAATGGTTGGTTTATTCATTGTTATTTTATTTTCTAATTTATTAGCCTGTGGAAAAAGTTAATGTTGATATTTAACTCAGAAGGCTGCAAATAGAAAAGAGGCATTCAATTTTTATTTAAATTGTATTTGATATGCCATTGATATTTTTTAATTATTATTATTATTATTTGAAACTTGATTTTGCATGTCACTATAAAGTTATATAAGCTTTGCTTGTTCAATATTCAATGCAAAACTTATTGGGTCCCTATTAAAAGGTAAATTTGTTCACGGCTTTGTTCAGTTGAAAATTTTGGCCCACTCTGTATTTGAATTTGACACCCCTGTTCAAACTGATTTTTTTTGTAACACCGTTTATGAATGAAGTGTACTTTTGTAGTTATTTCCCCATATTTCTACACAATAACTCAGATATGGTAACACTAGCAAAAAGTAGAGAATATGAAGATAATCGATTAAAAAAACCAAGTAAACTGGAGTTTTGACCTGGAGAAGGCAGGGTCGGTAAAAAAAAAAAAGCATGCCGGTGTTGTACCGAAATCTGTTACCCATCGGAATTTGTAACTCCAGGGGGCGATGTTCCTATGGCGTTTGTTTGATGGTTAAACGGCAAGCCCAAAGAGGAGGAGAAGAAGAACGCTTGCGTAAATGGCGTAAACTATCCTTAATGCTGAAACGTCAGTTGTCAGAATTTCAGCATTAATAAATTACACATATTCTGGAAATCAATGACTTGCTTTCATTATAGTATGAGTCCATATTATCGCGTAAATAGCGTAAACTATCCTTAATGCTGAAACGTCAGTTGTCAGTATGTATGTGTGTGAGAGAGAATCAACAGCTGATACAATGGACTCATACTATAATGAAAGTAAGTCATTGATTTCCAGAATATGTGTAATTTATTAATGCTGAAATTCTGACAACTGATGTTTCAGCATTAAGGATAGTTTACGCCATTTACGCAAGCGTTCTTCTTCTCCTCCTCTTTGGGCTTGCCGTTTAACCATCAAACAAACGCCATGGGAACATCGCCCCTTGGAGTTACAAATTCCGATGGGTAACAGATTTCGGTACAACACCGGAAATGCGCGTCCTTTCTGATTTCAATGCATCAAAAGACACAAAAAAGTGCGTTAACGCCAACAGTGCACAATACTTGATTTATTTTGTTAAAAGCAAATGGGACCAAAAAGTATTTGATAACAACTTTATCAAATACTTTTTGGACCCATTTATCATATCATAATATCATTATGACAACGTTTTTTATGAAAGCGAATTACTCCCTTCTTCCCAATGTTACTCTAATGTGCAACCTAAATCAACAATGATTAGAGCTTCACATAAGAAATTAAGATTTTTAAAAAAAAACAGAAAAAAAACCCCTCCAAAAGTATCTGTCACGTCACTGTCATACAGTATGTGTTTGATATATATGTGTAGTTTTTTTATGCTCAATGCTGAATGAGCATGTGTCAGATGCATTCAGGGCTGCATCAACAATATTTGGGAGGCACAAAGACAACGCACACACAATAGAGGAAACAATATAAACACAAAGAAATGGATGGATGGATGGATGGGAAAACACCCTTCCTTGCATGCTGACTTGACTGTCATTGCTCGGTTGCGGGCTGCTTCTGTCTCGCTCCAGCTAGCGGTGTCCTGGTTGCCTCTCTACCAACACCACCCTCCATTGGTGGAAACATCAATAATCTTTTTGCATCTAAAGCCCAACACACACACACATACACACACTTCTGCAGCAGTGTTGTCATGTGCAAATAAGCTCTCTTTCCAAATGGCTAGCTCCCTAGCTAGCTAGCAACGGCTACTAAGCTATATTGTTTATACATGCATGTGTGTGATGGAGTGTTTGTCTTCAAACAAACAAAAAGCAGCAGTCTGGCATGAGTGTGACACAATGGAGCAAAAAGAAGCAGCAGTAAAAAGAGGTTAGAAATGCAGCTAGCTTGTCCTTACGTGATTTGACAGCAGGAGAAGGAGAATCCTCTTTGAACCGATGAGGGGAAGAGAAAGTAATGATGCTGAGCAGAGTACTTCTGCTCTCTCCTTGCTTGTCTCCTCTCCGCGGTACCCCGCTGATGGGATCTCCTCCTCGGCGTCTCTACTCCGTGCAGTGCCGGTGGTGCTCCTGCAGCTCTCGCTCTCCAGTGGAGACTAAGCGGCCCGTCCGACCAGGAAGCGCTCCTCTTGTTGCCCCCTGCGCGCACACGAACATACACGCGTGTGCGTTAAAGTGCGTGTAGAGTGTGTGTGCGTGTAGAGAGAGAGTGAGTCATCCACCAGACGCACATCCAGCTCCTCCGTGCCTGTCTAACAGCTGACTGCTGCGGCCGTCATGCATTGATAGAGGCTTAACACCGCCCCCTCGCCCCCTCCATGTGTTCATAGTCAACACACCCTCGCTGCACAAAAGCAATAACAATCAATGAAAACAGCAATTATGATTTTGCCCCTTGACTTGCCGTTCCATTTACGTCCTGTAGAGGGTGGTAACACAAACGGTTGAGGACAATCAAACACCACAGAAGAATAAGCCTGTTTTTTGGGGGGTTGTTTGTTTCGATTAGGTCTCTGCTTTTTGCAGATGATTTGGTCCTGATGGCTTCATCTGGCCAGGATCTTCAGCTCTCACTGGATCGGTTCGCAGCTGAGTGTGAAGCGACTGGGATGAGAATCAGCACCTCCAAGTCCGAGTCCATGGTTCTCGCCCGGAAAAGGGTGGAGTGCCATCTCCGGGTTGGGGAGGAGATCTTGCCCCAAGTGGAGGAGTTCAAGTACCTCGGAGTCTTGTTCACGAGTGAGGGAAGAGTGGATCGTGAGATCGACAGGCGGATCGGTGCGGCGTCTTCAGTAATGCGGACGCTGTATCGATCCGTTGTGGTGAAGAAGGAGCTGAGCCGGAAGGCAAAGCTCTCAATTTACCGGTCGATCTACGTTCCCATCCTCACCTATGGTCATGAGCTTTGGGTTATGACCGAAAGGACAAGATCACGGGTACAAGCGGCCGAAATGAGTTTCCTCCGCCGGGTGGCGGGGCTCTCCCTTAGAGATAGGGTGAGAAGCTCTGTCATCCGGGGGGAGCTCAAAGTAAAGCCGCTGCTCCTCCGCATCGAGAGGAGCCAGATGAGGTGGTTCGGGCATCTGGTCAGGATGCCACCCGAGCGCCTCCCTAAGGAGGTGTTTAGGGCATGTCCGACCGGTAGGAGGCCACGAGGAAGACCCAGGACACGTTGGGAAGACTATGTCTCCCGGCTGGCCTGGGAACGCCTCGGGATCCTCCGGGAGGAGCTGGACGAAGTGGCTGGGGAGAGGGAAGTCTGGGCTTCCCTGCTTAGGCTGCTGCCCCCGCGACCCGACCTCGGATAAGCGGAAGAAGATGGATGGATGGATGGATGTTTGTTTCGCGCCTATGTATTTAACGTCACATACCGAATTGAAATTCCCGTAAAGACGATCCGTCTTGTTGAATAACGTTGCAAAAAGGTAAGTAAAAGATAATCACATTATGAAAAAAAATTTGTAAGACAAAGAAAAAGAAAACGTTTTAAAAGAAGGCATAAATTAAGAAAAAAAAACATTTTATGAGAACGTTGCACTATTGCGAGAATGACGTCAATCTATGACAAGAACAAACTTGGCATTTTACGACAAAAAAGGGAAAATAACTACTACAAAAATGAAGTACATTTATGAGTGATACTATGAAAAAAATGTTGTGAAGACAAACATTTTTTTTTTCATACAAATACGTATAATGAGAGAAACAATGTGTCGTTTTACAAAAATGATGGCGCAGTAATGCGAGAATAAAATCAATGATTTACAAAAACAAAGTAGTAACATTATGGGGGGAAAAAATGTTCATATCACGAGAAGGGAAAATGACGTTTTGAGAATAAATCATCCATCCGTCCATTTTCTACCGCTTGTCCCTAGTACAAGCGTAATGCTTCATTTGACATCAGGCAATATTACAAGACGATCGCACGAAAATCTCATCAATCCGTTGTGGTGAAGAAGGAGCTGAGCTGGAAGGCAAAGCTCTCAATTTACCGGTCGATCTACGTTCCCATCCTCACCTATGGTCACAAGCTTTGGGTTATGACCGAAAGGACAAGATCATGGGTACAAGCGGCCGAAATGAGTTTCCTCCGCCGGGTGGCGGGGCTCTCCCTTAGAGATAGGGTGAGAAGCTCTGTCATCCGGGAGGAGCTCAAAGTAAAGCCGCTGCTCCTCCACACTGCTCCTCCACATCGAGAGGAGCCAGATGAGGTGGTTCGGGCATCTGGTCAGGATGCCACCCAAACGCCTCCCTAGGGAGGTGTTTAGGGCACGTCCGACCGGTAGGAGGCCGCGTGGAAGACCCAGGACACGTTGGGAAGACTATGTCTCCCGGGAAGAGCTGGACGAAGTGGCTGGGGAGAGGGAAGTCTGGGCTTCCCTGCTTAGGCTGCTGCCCCCGCGACACGACCTCGGAAAAGCGGAGGAAGATGGACGTGACTTTACGAGATAAAACGGGTTGCACAAACTGTTACAAAGTAAATGGCCAAGAAAAAAATATATAAGAAAAGCAGAATATTATCACTTGTAATTTTACAACAATAAAAACTAAATAAATATTACAAGAAGAACGCAAATTTACATGAAAAATATAGTAATAGTAAGAGTTTCGTAAGAGTTTCACTTTTTATCTGAGTGCGTATCCTGTATCAAAAACTGGTTGTCCTCAAATTTCCTCCAGATAAATTCTAACAAAACGGAAACTGTGATAATTGCTCCCGATAAAAAGATCCCCCTGATCAAGAACCCCCTTGGTGCACTGTGTGCATCTTTTAAAACAGCCTCAGAAACCTTGGGGTAGTGTTTGATCAGTCCATGTCTTTGGAGGGTCACTGCGGTCAACTGAGCAAAAACGGTTTCTATCATCTCAGAAATATTTCTAAAGTGAGAAATGTGTTGTTAAAATTGGATCTCAAAATGATCATTCACGCGTTCATTTCGTCGGGCTTTGACTATTGCAATTCTCTCTTCACTCTTTTCAACAAGTCACCGCTAAAGAGACTTCAGACTGTACAAAATGCAGCTGCCAACCCATATCACCCCTGTATTATCCAGTCATCATTGGCTTCCAGTTAAATTCCGCATTGAGTTTAAGATTTTAGTCCTGACATTCCGTGCGTTGCATGGTGGGGCCCCTCAGTACATCACTGATTTGTTATGCCCCTACTCTTCAGTTGCATGGGGGGCCCCTCAGTACATCACTGACTTGCTATGCACCTATTCGTCAGGGCGCAGCCTCCGGTCTTCAGGCCAGGGTCTTCTAATGATCCCCAAAACTCGTTTTAAAACCCGTGGAGACCTGGCATTCCAGGCTATAGCTCCCAGACTCTGGAACAATTTGCACCAGTCCCTCCGTGATCTTGACTGTGTTGAAACTTTTAAGAAACATTTGAAAACTTCTCTTTCTAGTAAAGCTTTTAGTTAATGCACCTTTTAACTATCATTTTTAATCCACATTGTATCCTTTTTATGATGTTGCCCGTGTTGTTTTAAATTGAATTGTTGTTTTACTTCACTTATGTTTTGTACAGCGCTTTGTGATTTTATCTGTGAAAAGCGCTTTATAAATAAAACGTACTTACTAAATTTACTTTGTAATATTTAAAAAAAAAAATTTGTACGATAAGAGAAAAACTCAGCATTTATTATAAAAAAGAAGACATTTACGAAAACAGTGTTGCGCTATTACTAGAATTAAATAATTGTATCACAAGAAGAAAGTTGTAACATTAAGAAAAAAAAAAGTCATATAACGAGGGGAAAAGCCAGTGGTGTTAGGAAAAAACTACCGTATTTTTCGGACTATAAGTCGCAGTTTTTTTCATAGTTTGGCTGGGGGTGCGACTTATACTCAGGAGCGACTTATGTGTGAAATTATTAACACATTACCGTAAAATATCAAATAGTATTTTTTAGCTCATTCACGTAAGAGACTAGACGTATAAGATTTCATGGGATTTAGCGATTAGGAGTGACAGATTGTTTGGTAAACGTATAGCATGTTCTATATGTTAAAGTTATTTGAATGACTCTTACTATAATATGTTACGTTAACATACCAGGCCCGTTCTCAGTTGGTTATTTATGCGTCATATAACGTACACTTATTCAGCCTTTTGTTCACTATTCTTTATTTTAAATTGCCTTTCAAATGTCTATTCTTGGTGTTGGGTTTTTCAAATAAATGTCCCCAAAAAATGCGACTTATACTCCAGTGTGACTTATATATGTTTTTTTCCTTCTTTGTTATGCATTTTCAGCCGGTGCGACTTATGAAATATCACGAGGACATCTTGTCACTTTACAAGAATATGTGATTTTACAAAATGTTGCACTGTCAGGAGAATAAAGTAAAAAAGTTGTGAATTTACGAGAGCTGGAAAAAAGCAGTCATCTTACGAGTGTACAAGCAATAATGAACTCCACTGAGACATCTGTCTTCAAGGCTACATCATGGCGTAAAGATAATGCACAAAAGGACGACTTTTTCCCGTTTAGTTTAAACATTTTGTTAATTCAAACCCTGTTTTCTCCTTAACCTAAAAATGATTTATACCTATGTCCGATCATGTTAGCGTGGTCATGGTTGCTAGGCAGAGTCCATGCATGGGGCTCGATCATAATTGTCCCACCGGCCAGTTCAAATGGGCCTCAACAGCAATGAGTGTATTTCATGAAAGCTCTATTAGAAAGAATCTTCTGCGGGGGTCGAAACAAATGTTTTTATGTTGCGCCTTCAACACATGAACAACAAATCTGTCTTGTGAGATTGTGACAGCAGACGATCGATACGTAATGATCGTAACCTTTTACGAGCGCTGACATTCTGCATCCGCACAACGACTATGTACGAGGATCACGTGTGAAAACATGGCGCGTAAGACCAGGCGGTAATGACGGTACTGCTGTCTCGAGGCTAGAGGCGGAGCCAGTCAAGCGAAACCTGCAGCTAAATAAAAGATGACATGCTATTGGCACAGCAAACACGGAATGACTGCAGGTTATCATGCTGAACAAATAGCATGTGCTCTATTGTGGGAGAAAACTGGTTTGAGACACGGACACACTTTGTTTATGAAAAATAGCACTAAGCTAAAAAAAAAAAAAAGTTTTTAAATGTCACTGTGCTCGCATTTCAATTCTGTTTGACTCATGCAAAACTGCAATAATAAAACCTTCCAATATTGACTTTCTCCCCCCTCTATTCATCTCTTTAAAATCGCAGACATTGGCAGACGAGTCAAACAGGAGTCATCTATTGACTGTAAAAATCTCTCAAGGCTACAAAAGCTTCTTTTCCACTTTTAGTTACGAGGTAACGTGCAAATAACAGATAACAACACAACTGACATTTATAGACAATGTTAATGTCTTACACATCACAAAGCCACACAAAACCAGAAAAAGCTGCAATACCGGTAACCCCAGGTAACATTGTCCAGATGTACAACACCTTTGCTACAGGTATTTAAAAGTATAAAGTCGTGTAACAGTAACACAAAAGTAATACAATGAAAATAAAGTCATAGATCAAGCAGAATACACTCATCTCTCGTCACATTACGCCTCAGATATTTGTTTTTAAAAGCATATTCTTCATATTTTTGGCCTAAATTAAGTGTTATTCATGTCTTATATATAGGGGTGTAACGGTACGTGTATTTGTATTGAACCGTTTCGGTACGGGGGTTACGGTTCGGTTCGGAGGTGTACCGAACAAGTTTCCACACGAACATATTAAGTAGCCGCCTCCGCTTCCTTCTTCCTCTGTTTCTGTCAGTACTCTACACAGCACCCAGCATTGTCCCACCCACACAACCATCTGATTGGTTACAAACAGAGCGGTAACAGCCAATCAGCAGTGCGTATTCAGAGCGGTAACAGCCAATCAGCAGTGCGTATTCAATGCGCATGTAGTCAGTGCTTAGCGTTTAGCAGGTAAGCATCAGGCAGCGGACTCTCCCCAAATTATAATAAACACCTCCCAGTCAACTACTAGTAACATCACTATGAGCCCGTTGACCTTCTAGAAATATAAAAAGCAACTCAGCTCACCCGCAGTCCTGGCTTGAGGTGAAGGCTAATTTGCTTTTAGCGTAACGTTAGCTCATTTTGCGGTGTGTGTGTGTGTTACGGACAGCAAAGCTCTGTCTGTCTGTTATTTCACTTTACCTTTTTCTGTGTTGATTGAGCTGTGTTGAAGCAGCAAAAAAGGGCATTATGTTAAATGAAGAGTTTCTGTCTCTGATAGTTGATATAATAATGTAACTGCATCATTAAGCCAACATGAACTCCATGGTGTTCAGAGATGAATGGTCCTATTGCTATTGTACAATTTTTTCAACTATAGTTACATTAATCATTAGTAATGCAGCAGCCTAGTTTTGAATGGCAGGGTCCCTGCTATCGCATGTTGATAAAACATTTACATAATAAAAATCAACTACAGGCTTCCCAAATGCTGTAATAAATTAAGCATGATGAGTTGACTTGAAACTGTTTAATGTTGCACTTTTTATATGTAGAAGAAACGTTTTGTCATTTTATTTAATCTGAGGAACAACTTGAGGCAGTTTAATGTTGATTAACGTGGGCAGAATTATTATAGTGTTCCCAATGTTAAAAGGATAAAGCCATTGTTTACAAATTTGGTAAATAAATAACCAAAAAATGTATATTTTGTTGTTTTCTTACCGTACCGAAACTCTAAACTGAGGTATGTACCGAACCGAAATTTTTGTGTACCGTTACACCCCTACTTATATACGTATGCATTACAATACAGTATTTGTCATATTTTCTCTTTAAGGATGTCCTGATCAACATTTTTGTCCTCCGATCCAGATTCCGATTTTTTGGCCTCCGATATGATCAATTTTGAGTTCCGATCTGATACTTGGACAATAGATTATAGAAGTGAAAATGATATACGGCAAGTAGCTAAAGTAAACACAATAACATATTTTTATAAGCTTACCTTATTAAATGTACAATTGGCAAGTATTGTTGTAAATCTGATGATGTATTTAATTTGTTAATTATTTTAACAAAATAAAGTGGCTATATTGCACAATAACTAAACAGACGCAAAAACTACTATTGGCTCCCACTTAAATCGTCTTATATCCAAAGACTTACTCCCCGAGTTTGTAAGCAATAACTAAAACCACCCCGAAAAACATTGTATAATAATAAGAACAAGAAAAAGTAAAATATCGATCTTAGCACTTTAGTATTGTTTATATACTGATACTACACTAGGTATCGATAGTGTCAACACCTGGATCGATCACCCTTACTTTTACATTAAAGATTCAGTGGTTGGCTTCTTGTGTGGTCCTGATCTGTGTGTAGCATGCTTAGCCATTCCTTTTCCTTTTAGCCATTCCTAGTCCTCCAGTGATAATGCTACATGGAAGCAAATTAGTTTATTTTCTGCCATGGTTATTAGAATCTTATAAACGGCTTGGCACTGTGCATAGATGACCCGTTCGTTGCAGCTTGCTCTCAAATTGTAGCCGGTGTTCTGGCAATTCATGCAATTTCTGCATGTGTGTAACAAGGAATACGGACATGTAATTGTGTCTCCCTGAGCGTGCATCCCTTTGAAGGAATCTTTCACGTGAGTTCATTTTTAGCATGTATACACTGGGACACAGCTGTAGTAAAGAGGAGGATCCTCCCGGTACAGGTGTGGAGAACGGCCTTAAGGCTATGCGGCTGTTAATTCATGTTTGGAGGGCTCTAATTATGTTAAAACTATATTTAGAAGGTCGTGAACAGTTTTTGTATGCTCTTCCAATGAAAATAATCAGTTTATTATCAATAATACTACATTGGAAAAAGTAGTTTTCTATGGCCAGGCCTGGAACCAATTGGCCGCGATAAACGAGGGACAACTGTAAGGTCGTACATACACAGTACAAAAAATGATGTGTAAATAATCCATTTATGACTGAAAACGTAGATATATGACAATTTAACTAGTAGAATAAGTAAAAAAAATTCAAAGAATGATGACATCTACGAGAAAATGCGAGTCATTTTGTAAGAATGAAGTTGAAAATAAGTCAGGATTCGGAATAAATAAAAGTACAATAAATAAGCTTGAAAAAATATTACCAAAAAAATGTACTTATTCACAAGAATAAAGTTGTAATTACGAGAATAGAGTCAAACTGTACTGTAACTATTAAGAAAGTCACAATGTTACGAGAAAAAAAAGTAATTCTGAATAGTTAAAAAAAACGTTCCACGTAATGTATATGGATGTTCTCATTCATCCAGGTCATTATCATTGGTCGTCGTAGACTTAGATTGGTCAGATCTGACTAGATCTGACCAATCTAAGTCTATGTACATGAACTGATAAAACCTACTTGGATGAAAGGCAAAACAGTCTAGTTTCCCTGAGATCGTTGACGTAATGTACAATAAAAAATATAGGAGACATTTGAGTGTGAGTGTTTATCCTACCTTCAAAGCAGTGCTGTCCTCTGTGGTTCTGCACTGTCTCATTAACGTTCACTGAGAGGACACCTCATCCTCCTCCTCCTCCTCATCTTCTTAGACGGACAGACGGCTTAGCGTCTGTGTTTATATGACCTGGACAATCTTATTAAAACGCTGCCTGCCTGCACCCATGCTTAATTTGCTCACTTCCAGCTTGCCGGTGCGCATGGACGTCTCTGAATGGTCACATTGGTCGTTAGGGCAACCGGGGGGTTTGGTCTTATCTCCTGTTTGGATTCAGAGGGCGCTGACAGATCATCAGCTGAACTGCAAAACATACGACATGTTGGCAGATTGAAATGAATCAGAATTTGTCTGTTCCAGGATCAAACTGTCCACCATAAAACATTTATTAACTGTACCAGGTGTGTTTTAAAGGAACCTCTTGACAACATAAACTGGCATACGTGTGTAACAATAAGTTAACCACAGTTTATAGATTGATAAATTGTGTACTCACCCTTTATCGTGCCTGGGAGGTGAGTCTCTTTACATCAAAGTAAAAGTGAAGTGACTTTCAGGAGTACATCATGTTCTTCTTCTGGTACTACTATTATTATTATTATTAGTAGTAGTACTGTAGTATTATTGATGTCGCGGCTGTGACGTTGCTACATTTATGAGACCAGTTATACGAGAAAAAAACATGTATGTGAAAATAGTTACTTTATTACCAGAATAAATGTAATATAGTACTAATGTATTACAGTAAAATTATAATTTTTCTGATGATAATGTATTAAAAAAAATGTAAGCGTTAAAATAGTTTCTAATTACATTTCTAATAAAAAATAAATGCAGTACTAAGGTCATACCATTACAAATAAAACATAATTTTCCTGAGGATAAAGTATTATATTTGTCGTATAACTCAAGAGAAAAGTTCAGTTTTATGTGAATATAGTGTAAATAGTTAATTAATTACCAAAATAAATGTACTATTAGGGCGATTTCATTACAAGGACAAACATAATTTTATTTGAATAAAGTCACACAATTTACCAGAGATAAGTCCAATTATAGCAGGACTAAATGTATGCGAAAAAGTAATGATATTACAGGAGAAACCTTATTTTAGGAAAATAATAACAATGTATCAGAATGAAGTAAAATTCTAATTCATAATTTAAAGTTAATATTAGGTTGAATCACGACAAAAATATTTTGGAAAAAAATAGGATAATATGTAATAAGGATGCTGAGTAGCCAGTGCGTAAGAGATGTGGTACCGCTTTGATACATCGCAACAAGTTCTATGTCCTGTTCTATAGTTGTTATCACTTTTTTCGTACCTATGGTGACCTCACAAGAGTATATTAAAAAAATGAGTAAAAAGCAAAATACACTTGTGGAGTTGAGTTAATAAGCAACTTAAAAGCATATTTTTTGTCACTTTTGAACTATGTTGTAAGTTAAAATGTTTGACGCGTTACACAAATACAATGCAGTGAAAAAGACGCCATATTGAGGAAATGCTGTTGTTAAAAAAACAAAACAAAAAAACATTATAATTGAAATAATGACTGCAAGCGCGCTCATTAGGCTTTTACATTGTTGACCATTAGAGAGGGACTGCCACTCATGGTCCTTTGGGGAGTTTTTTGAAAAATGTTGTTGCCAAGGCGATTACAGGAAGTGGGTCATTAAGGCTTCCGCCCACTTACCCCCCTCTCACTTATTTTCAGTGTGGTATAAGTCATATATTTTTCAAGGAAAATGTTATAATATTAAGGAAACAAATTTGTAATATGCCAAGGAAAGAAGTTACTATTTATATCAATATAATTATACAAGAATACATTGAAACATTGCGAGAAGGAAGATATATTTTTTCAAGGAAGGTACTCGTTTTATATTTTTCAAACCAAGTCAAATTATTGTAAATGTTTTAAAGGGTTCATATTATGAATTTTTTTTTTTTTACATTTAAAATACTTCCTTATGGTCTACATAACATGTATTTGTGGTTCTTTGGTCAACATTTTGCATAGATTATGTTTTACAGACCACGTTTAAGTCGCTTTCCTCTTAAGGATGCGTCGTTTTGGGGGCGGTCTTCAACTGCGTCTTCACCCTGTCAGCCATGTTACATGTGGTGTCGACTGACGGATATAAGTTACAACAATACGCTACTTTGTATTAAAAAAGGCAACAGCGGAGGATGCGCATGTACGAGCCAGTCTGCCCCACAACAATAGGATACAGAAAAAGAAGGAAGTTAGCGACTACAATGTCGGACTACAATGTCAGACTACAATGTCAGACTCACGCAAAACTCTTTGGGTAAATCTTGACCATATATGGAGATATCCACTGATGTCACCAATGGGAAAAATGTCACAATTTGGGCAAATTCCAAACAGAAGCATGAAGTAAGGTAGGATTGTTTTCTTAACATCTCCGCAATGCTTCCATGGTTTGATTTCAAATTTTCGGGACTATAATACACAAAAACAGGTACCAATAGGTAAAAAATGTTGGTTTTGCATAATAGGTCCCCTTGAAGTAAACATACTTTAAAGAAATATGTTAATAAAAAGGAGAGAATAATAATACTAGAAGTAAAAAAGTTTTGCGAAAATAAAGTCGTAATTATTTGATGGAAAATTATTATAGGAATAAAGATTTTTTAAAGAATTGTTTTTAAATATTACTTGTATGAACTCCTGCTATATTACTATACGACATAAATTTAAGGATTGCAAAAATAAACCAGTAATAGAAGTAAAAACTAATTTCAAGAAAAAAATTGTAATAATGTGGAAATAAAATTGTAATAGTTATAAAAAATAGAGAATCTAACTTACAAATCAACGATTTGATTCAAAATTGTTACTTGATTCAACACGATTATCGATTCAAACTGATTCTCACAATACATTATTTAGTATAAAAATGATAATAAAACCTTTTCAAAACAGATTACAAGTTACAAACACTCCTCTTGGCTGCCAAAGTATGACGGATATGCAAGAAGCAGCATGACAGCTTAAAAGACAACTTCGAAAAATGGATTCCCGAAACCTTTTAATCCATTCGGAATCGTATAATAAAAATAAAAATACAAATTAAGATTTGGATGTGAATTTATTTTTTTCGGCACCTGTAACAAATATATATATATATATATATATATATATATATATATAAATGTGAATATATGATATTTTTATATAAAAAAGTTACATTACAAGTATGCAGTCATGATTTATTACTATGGGGAAAAGTACATACTGCACCGTTAGGATCAAACAGAAGTATTAAGAGAAAATATGTTACATTATGAAAATAAGGACAAAAAGAAAAAAAAAATATTATGAGAATGGTGTTGTAATTGTACGCAAATTTTTCAGATAAAATATCCCACTATGGACTGTACTCTCACACTATTATGTTAGATCCACTATGGACTGGACTCTCACAATATTATGCTAGATCCACTCGACATCCATTGCACCGGTCGCCCAGGGGGGGAGGGGTCCCCACATCTGCGGTCCCCTCCAAGGTTTCTCATTGTCATCCCATTGGGTTGAGTTTTTTCTTGCCCTGATGTGGGATCTGAGCTGAGGATGTCGTTGTGGCTTGTGCAGCCCTTTAAGCCCCTGGTGATTTAGGGCTTTATAAGTAAACTTTGATTGATTGACTTTGAGTTGTAATTTTAACAAGATAAAAATCAAAATGTAAGCGCAATAATATTCTGAAACGAAGAAAGAAAGAAAAAACGCACAGAAAAATAGTGACAAAAACCACATGTGAAACACCTGATGTGTCCCAAAACATTTGCACCGAGTGTAACATCCTCTTGTGTGAACGTGTTTGTTAACCCCTTTTAGAGCAAGGACAACTTTGCAAACACTCACAAAATGTAAATAAAATGTTAATTTGTCAAGAACGTCCTTGAAATATTGAAGTAATTCAATTGTCGCGATCCGGTGAGCGTTTCTTGCAGCGTGACCTGACCCCAAAGATGCAGAGATAGCAGACGGCTTGCAAGTAAAACTAATTTAATAGTCCGGGAAGCAGGGAACAAACAAAAACAGCACACTAAGCATCAGTCTCCAAAGTACAATGATCCAGCACCGAAGGAGGGACCCAGGTGGAACTAATTAAATGAGAATCAGGTGTGCTGACAGGACATGGAACAGAAAGTAAAGGTGCTTCAAAACAGGAAATACAGACAAAACAAGAGCACAAGGACAGGAAGTGCTTCTAAACACAGGAAGTAGAAACT
Source organism: Nerophis lumbriciformis (assembly GCF_033978685.3). Classification (NCBI taxonomy): domain Eukaryota; kingdom Metazoa; phylum Chordata; class Actinopteri; order Syngnathiformes; family Syngnathidae; genus Nerophis; species Nerophis lumbriciformis. The sequence continues at coordinate 8,846,852 of NC_084581.2, forward strand.
AAAAATAACACTGGACAGGAATTAAAACACCAAAACACAGAAAAACCAAAACATGACCAAACTGTCAGTAGCAAGCCTGACATCAATATAGGGTTAAGTCATGAACACAAAGGACAAACCTGATGGCTGAAAACAAAAAAAGACAATGAAGAAGCTAAAAAAAACAAACGAAACAATGAATACAGAAATTGCAAGTTACAATAATAACCACGTTTATTTTTCTTACAAGCAAATCTCCGTTTACATTATGATATTTTCCTCTTGGATCCATGTCTATGTTTTATCCTCACATCCGTCAGAGTGCAAACTAACATGGCTGGATGATTAATCAAATCGAATAGTTCAAGATGATGCAGAAATTAAAAAAATAACAACAATCTTTTCTCAGTAGTGGTACTCCAAAGTGCACATGTGGCGGCCTGTTAAATATCCCACATCATCATTTCATAATCATAGGAATATAATTATGAACATCAGGATGCACGTCACTCATTCTACATCAAACAAGGAAAAGCGATGCCAAAGTCACTTAGCACATACGACACATCACGATTTTGTCTTTTCGTCAGGCAATACAAAAAATTATTATTTCATTTATTATTGTTTGTTATGTCTGAGTATAATGGAAACACGGTGACATTTTGGCAAATGTGTCTTTTGTATTGACTACAGAGCAGTGGTGTGTCTGATTTATGTGTTTATTTTGGTCGTCTCATAAACAGCCGAGTGGACGTGACTTCCCTTTTGTGTTTTGTGATTGGTCAAAAAGGCAGTTAACAACGAGGTTATGATGTCTGCCTAGCAACAAGTGGCCTGGCAGTCATGTGACATGAGCAGGAAGAAAAATAACGGCCATTCTGTTGATTCATGTCTGTGCGCCAGCCAGATAGTTCAAATATTGGATCAATCATGATGTTTTTATAGTCAATCGTGAAGGTTTTTTTTCTTCCCTGTAGAAGCAGTTGGCGGTCACAGTGGTGTAGCGTGACAGGGTGGTGCAACATTAAACAACACACATAAAAACAGCAGTAGTAGTAGAGTTATTAGTGGTCTTCATAAATGAAAATACAATTCAAAGTGTCATCGTCCCTGTCCGTCATGGCAGTCGCAAGTGATGACCCCTACAGTATACAGTAACTATTTCTTTCATATAAAATCGCCACTGGTCCAGTTTCAAATGATATTTAGTGCCCTACCTTTTGTACAGTTGTGTAGTAAAGTAAAAATAAAATGTATTTTTGTACTTACACAAAGATATATACTTGCTTGAAAAGTTGTGTTAACGGTCTCATATTACTAGTGTTTTAACAAGGGGTCCCACAAAAGTGTATTTGAAGTTTGTTGTCCAAAATCTAGCCTTGATGCTGGAATTTACACAGTTTAAAAGTAGTTTTACATTCACACTGTAACTTTGCATTTGTATTACAGTGGTGGTGACTCAGGATACGTGTTTTGGGACGCAGCTCGTACCTCGAAAAACTTGAAACAGCGTCACTCTTGAAATTAATTAAAGTTGCCCCCCCCCCCACACAAAACAGCACAATTTCAACCTGTAACATGACCTTTAAAAAGAAAAACAAACTTTTAGTTAAGAAATATTATATGAAAAACAATACTATAGAATGTAGTACAAACAACGACAGTAGTTTTATGAAGTTAAAGTTAAAGTACCACTGATAGTCACACACACACTAGGTGTGGTGAAATTATCCTCTGCATTTGACCTGTCCCATTGTTCCACCCCTGGGAGGTGAGGGGAGCAGTGAGCAGCAGCGGTGGCCGTGTCGATTTAACCCCCAATTCCAACCCTTGATGCTGAGTGCCAAGCAGGGAGGTAATGGGTCCCATTTTTATAGTCTTTGGTATGACTCGGCCGGGGTTTGAACTCACGACCTACCGATCTTAGAGCTAGACTAGATTAGAAGCATTTGCCTTGGAGAGTCGACTCCTTCTAGCTGCTTTTCCGTCACTACACCATTAGCAGCTTCTCCATATTTTCATGGCCAGAGGAGACTTACGTTCAAATATAATTTTAACATACTTAGCTTATTCTGCTTCAGTATGCCGCAGACGAGCAGTGCTACGCTTCAACTGCTTCACCAAGTTAGATACACACTCTGTCTTGTTTTTTGATTATTTATTTTAATAAAAATTAATAAATATCATCCACTTCTTATTCTCAGCACTATTCTTTACACTCACTTTCTTCCTTCCCATGACTGGAAAAACAAAGTTATGTCCATCTCTCGCTTTAAGCTAATGCTAGCGAGTAAGACCAGATGTTTTGGTCAGATCTTACGGTGTTCACTGTGATGGTGGGGAGGCTCGTAACACAATTTTTTTTTTCTCGTAACCTTAAGCCTAACAATTAGCTGGGAGATAGCTTGTAACTTCCAAAAGCTTGTAAGCTTGGGCACTCGTATCCTGAGTTACTACCGTAGATGCCATATATGACACACAACAATGTAACAATAAAAAAATGGATCAGGGCACAGGCACAGACAAACATTAGCAACACGAGCATAGCTACAGTATCATTACAATCACATTTTAACAGCAACACCATGCTAGGTTAGCATACTCGTTGAAGAAGCTGACTAATAGATAGTTGTCAGAGCATCCGGCTTCATTTTAAGAAATGTAACAAAGTCTGGATGAGTTTTTGTTCATGAAAAGTCGCAACTTTACAGTAAAAGGGAGTGTTTGAGTACCTGGTGATAATAAATGATATATTTTTCTCAGGTTTGCTGCTCATGAACAGGCCTAATGGATACATATTTCTGTTAAAACATTATAAAAAAATTGCTTAATATGGGAACTTTAACACTTAAATCACGTTAAACAGCATTCGTGGCTTCACAGGAGTGAAAGAAGCAGCTACTGGGCTACTGCAATACTGCATCTACAGTTGAAGTACATGCAGTACTTTACATGACTGTGTCGGGCTAAAAAACTGCCCAAAATGACATCAATTGAAGGGAAAACTACGTAAAAAATAGAACATCACCATGCATAAATGTGGCAGAGAATTACATGTTGATGTTTGTAAAAAAATAGCAGCTTTGTCCTTGTGAAAACAAACTTAAGAACCCAGCAGTTGCTGGAAGTGAGCAATCAGTGCAGTCAAGTGACATATGTTTCTTTCTGTGCTCCACCATGACTATCATAACCATCGTAACCACCATGACCATTATAACTGTGACGACTATCATGATCATCATGACCATTATGACCGTCATCATGAGTAGACAACATGAACATGTGCAATAGTTCAAGTAAGTTAGTTGCGTCAAATAGTTAATGCCTGGTAACACACAGGTGACAAACACACAAAAGGTTTTATGAACCCTAAAAGACCCCTGCTACTCACCGGTAGCAGATCAAGTCCTCGCAAAGATGTCCAACTAGACTAAAGCGGCGTGTCGTAGACGCGCTCTAGCGAGCCGTCCTCGGTGTCGTCCTCTGACTGCGACGCCTTGTGGTTGAGCCTCTCCACCGTCGAGGAGGAGGACATCAGGTTGCCACGGAGATTGTCTTCACCCAGCTTGGCCTTGCCGCTGTCCTGGACAAACTCTTGGATCTCCACCGGAAGTCGACGGAACTTGTCCTGGTACTCCTGGTCCAGATCGCTCTGCAGCTGCAGCGGTAGGGGAGAACAAAACGTTAGCATTGAGGCGTTTTGTTGGAATTTATTTTATAACAACAACAAAAAAAAACAGATCCTCACAACCTAATTAGTTAAAGGCCGAAAAAACTTCAGTTCAAATTTCAACAAGAGACTAGAGATAAATCAGTAGAACATGTTTTATGTTTTTTTACGTTCTACTACTTAAAAGTGACTTAAACTTAGACATAGACAAACTTTATTGATCCACAAGGGATAATGCAGTTATTAAGTAGACTAAAAATGTACCATAGTAGCAATATGAAATATAACGTATATAATATTTACATATTTTATATACAGTATATAATATAAACTGATATATTATATTACTATACTATATCATATTTCTTTATAATATTTACAATATATAACAAATCCCAATTACCATGTCATTACCTGGTTACATACCATTACATAACAGCTGCAGCAAAAAAAAAAAAAAAAAAGGGCAGAATAAAATAGAGAGTAGATCCAGCAGAAAATATACATTATAAACAAAGAGAGGTAGCTACCATATATAGGGTCAGGTAATAGACAAATATCATCTATTGCTGTATGGCGAGTGATTATACAGCTGGATGGAGTGCGGAATGAAGGAGTTCTTGAATCGAACACTGTGGGAACCAAGCTGAAGGAGCCTGTTGGAGTATGAACTCTGCTGTCCCTTAATTGTCAGGTGGAGTGGGTGGGCAGGATTGTCCATGATGGCCAGCAGTTTGTGCAGTATCCTCCTGTCCCTCACTGACACAAACACCTCCAACTGGGTGCCAATAGTTTGGCCGGCTTTTCGGATCAGTTTGTTAATCGGGTTTTAAGTCCCTTTTGCTGGTGCTGCTCCCCCAACAAACCACTGCAAAGTAAATGGCACTGGCCACAACAGACTGAAAAAAAATCACCAACAGCTTGCTGCACACATTAAAGGACCTAAGCTTCCTCAGGAAAAAGAGTCTGCTCATGCCCTTCTTGCTTTGCTGTTGTCCTTCCAGTCCAGTCTGCTGTTCAAGTGGACTCCCAGGTACTTGTACTGCCCCACTACTGCCACCTCCCGGCCCTGGATTTTGATGGGCTCTACAGGGGTAATTTTCTTTTTGAAATCGATGACCAGCTCCTTTGTCTTGTCCAGAATCTCTACCAGACTTGCATTACTTCTTCTTCTTAACTCTGCTACCATTGACTATGCCAACACGCAGGTTGACATTAATAGATTTAGATTGCCACAAATACATTAATAAATGTTGATTCTCGACAAGAAACTCCGGTTTGGGGAAACCTGCCTGGACTCCTGACAGAACGATTGTTGCTAGACACATGACAGGCTCTTTGGAGAAGTAGAGTGCTGCGTGCCTGGCGACCCTGTCAATCGGGGACATTGAAGATATCTACCTATTCAGAATCATGATAGGAGGACATTCTGCTGATTGTAGTAAGCCTTGCCCTGGTGTATCGACAAATTGGAAGATCCTGGCAGCTGTTCAAAGTACCTCAAAGATGCCACACATGATTGGAGGATGAGCAGAGCAGTGGGCACTCAGACTTGTGTTATTTTGGACTAACTGAACAACATCTTGGAAAAGCCGTCTGCTATGCATGGCTAAGTATGATTACGAGATTCTCCTAGAAGGACAGTGTGGCCAAGATGCTACAAACGCCTTCTCTCTCTCTCATAGACACACACCTGGTGTTTGCTGACTTTTGTTGGACTAATTGGCTGTGTTATCGCGTTTGCAAGAGCATCAAGGTTGAGGAACTCTGCAGACTTACACACCTTCAAAAAAATCATCCACAGGAAATACACGCCACACACACGTACTCCACCTACCACATCCCACGCCTTTATCGCTTCACCCCAAGTGATATGACGGAACACGGAGAAGCGCCCTGATGGCGGCAGCTTCGGCACAGAAGCCCACCCATCCACCCTTGTTGCAAGTATACAGTTGTATGTCGTAATATGTATACAGTATGTGCCTGGTCTCAAAATAAATACATTTGGATTGTCTCAAATTAATGTTGATTGCCAAAAATAAGAGGATCCCTACATTAAAAATGAATCCCCACAAATAAGATTGTCTCTCCACAAATAAAAGTGGATCACCACAAATAAACTTTGATTGTCACAAATAAATGTGGATCGCCAAAAATACATTTGGATCGTTACGAATAAATTTGGCACCACCTGTTCCTTGCTCATAAATACATTTTCATGGAACTGCCCTCCCTGCGCGACCCCGAGAGAGACAAGCGGTAGTAATGGATGGATGGATGGATGGATGGTACTGTCTGTGAATGTAGCTTGTCGTTACAAGTCCGTACAGTAGATGGCACCCTAAGTCACCTCATAAGCACCTGGTTGAAAATTTAGAAGACAAAGCGAGAGGGATCAATGTTGCTAAATTTAGCGAGTAATCAGACCCCTCTAGATCATCTTTCAAAATCGCGACAAATCAAGCGTTTTTCTTGGTCTTATTTGACAAATTCTGAGACTAACATGACAGCAGGTATTGCTCCTCAAGGAACAGCAGATCCTGCAGTACAAACAAGCAAGTCAAAGTTATTTTTAACCGACACAAACAAGGCGCTTGTGAACGCTGCCCTAAAATGTATCCAGTCTTAGAAAAATGAGGTGTTTCCTGTCCTTGATGGAAGCGTGGATGTGTTTTCTCGCAGGCGCTAAGGCCCCCCCGTGATTACACATGACAGGATTGATTTCATTGTGAGCCAATAATTGCTGCAATGCTGATTTCTCTCTTTAACTACGCGAGCGGCTCCCAAGGGAGCGCCGTAATTAAAAGAGCTGCAGCTAAGACGAATGGTGTCAGAATAGCACACGTAGCTCAGTGAGGTGACATCCAAAACACAGCAGAGCTCTTCTTGCTTCTATTTGGGATCCACAATGCATGTGATCAGTGTATCATCTTTAAAAACCCTAAAATCATTAACCTGTGAGGTCAAAGTGCACAACAATAGTCCAATTAGAAAACGTTCCACATAACCTTTTTCTCCACTAAAACGCTCGGACAGTTCCGGAACATTTACAAGAACATTCAAAGCAAAGTGGGAAAGTCGAGGAGTGACTTTCCCGCGCTTCCAATTACAATTGACTTAAAGAGATTTATGAGCACATCCTGAGCCAGAGAGATAGTGGTGCACGTAACGGACGATTACACTGGCAGTTAGCTGCATCACATTAAGGAGATAGGACGAGAACTTTCTTGCTATTACGGAAGGTGGATCTTCTATGCATTTTTAGGACCAAACTCTGAGTAGCGTCATTACTTCACTTTGTCACAGCTTGTTCATGCTACATGAACAACTACATAACATCAGATGTGTGATTATCACCTGTTTACTTAAATAATCTTGATATGAAAAAAAAATGACAATAGACACAACTATAAACATTGTATGGGGTGGAAGACACCCACCATGTGTCCCTTTGCACATTTAGAATATTTTTTCACAGTTAAGAGTATTAAGTGGTGCTACCTAGTTGGGAAGATGGTAAATTACAGTGTCATTAGCTCATCAACCCCTGTAAGTAAAGTGTTAAAGTATGTATAAAAAAGTATACAGAGAAAAAAAAATACAAATAAATTGTTACGTCATGCTTTAAACATGGGGATTTTGAATAAAATACATAAACAAAGTTTCTGATACATACGTCACACATCTACAATACATCTTATTATCAAGCGTTGATGAAATTATTAGGGCTGTCAGAGTTAATGCGATAATTACGCGTCAGTTCTTTGGCGGCGCAAATGTTCTTGACAGGAGATTAACGTGCACGCATCCTTTCTTATCCTCGGGCCATTCCGTAGCGTGGGAAACTGTAGCTGCGTTCACTATAGTTACTATATTGAGCTACAAATGGGAAAATAGCGAGCAGAAATGGACAAAGAAAGTGGTACATTATGGAAAGCCCAGGTCCAAAGCAATGACAAGTCGTTCTCCCAACAAGATAAAGCCTTTTCTTATTCACGATCGATATGAGATGTCACATTGGAGCAACAGCCTGCTGCCGAGCTTACATTCAAAGAGGTAGATCGAGCTTCACTTCCGTGTTTTCGTTAGTTTAGTGCATAAATAACATCAAATTGTGAAGTTTGTTACTGTAACTGGTTTAGTAAGATGGCATACAAGCTCAGCAGAAAAGAAAGACGTTTGGCAGTCTCGAGTCCCTTCTTTATCGGAGACTTTCACGCCGTGTAAACATGTCAAGACACCTTTTCTCAAACCCATCGCATACTTCCGGCTTCGCAATAACAGCGCTGCGCGTCACATCGGGTCTGTCTACCATTACAAAATGAAAAATCGTCTTACATAACGATCATATTTTGTAAATTAATCTGTGATATTTCTACCTAAAGAATGCAAGTATATCAATTGAGGAATAGGATTACGACATTCTATGGCAGATTAGATCTCTAATGACATGTTCTAGTTGTTAGTCCTCAACTACAGAATGTTAAGCAGGCTGAACATTACCCTTTATTACTAAATAGTAGTTGTGGAGGAGGGCGTGGTCGGCGCGCCTCCTGCATGAATGGGGTGTGTATGGCTTGGCCTCGAAGCCAGCGGCAAGTGAGTAGATTGCCCAGCTGGGGCTGATGATCTAATCACCTGTCGCCCTTCTTAGCAGCAGCCGGACGAGACACGTGTTGGAGTTGGAGTTGCTGGTGAGCAGACGCATGGACACACACACACCGGGAAGACACGCTAGAGAGACTGGAAAGTCGCAGAGCAGAGTGCTGTTGCTGTGTGTGAGCAAAATAAAACAATTGTCAAACCTGACTCCCGGGCATACAGGAGGATCTGTTATGATCAGGGGAACCCACGGGAGGGCAACCTCCACAGTAGTGGTGTCAAAAAAAAAAGGATTTTCGAATGAATCGCGTTTTTATTTGTAACAATTCTTAATCGATGTTTTAAATGTGTCCTGCCCAACCAGGCAAATCATATTGTTGATGTACAAAACCCCAAACCAGTGAAGTTGGCACTTTGTGTAAATTGTAAATAAAAACAAAATACAATGATTTGAAAATCCTTTTCAACCTATATTCAATTGAATAGACTGCAAAGACAAGATACTTAACGTTAGAACTGGAAAACGTTATTTTTTGCAAATATTAGCTCATTTGGAATTTGATGCCTTCAACAAGTTTCAAAAAAGACTGAGAACGTTGAGGAATGCTCATCAAACATTTATTTGGAACATCCCACAAATGAACAGGCTAATTGGGAACAGGTGGGTGCCATAATTGGGAATAAAAGCAGCTTCCATGAAATGCTCAGTCATTCACGAACAAGGATGAGGCGAGGGTCACCACTTTGTCAACAAATGCGTGAGTAAATTGTCTAACAGTTTAAAGGCCTACTGAAATGCAATTTTCTTATTTAAACGGGGATAGCAGGTTCATTCTATGTGTCATACTTGATCATTTCGGGATATTGCCATATTTTTGCTGAAAGGATTTAGTAGAGAACATAGACAATAAAGTTAGCAACTTTTGGTCGCTGATAAAAAAGCCTTGCCTGTACCGGAAGTAGCAGACGAGTAGCGTGACGTCACAGGTTGTGGAGCTCCTCACATCCGCACATTGTTTACAATCATGGCCACCAGCAGCGAGAGCGATTCGGACCGAGAAAGCGACGATTTCCCAATGAATTTGAGCGAGGATGAAAGATTCGTGGATGAGGAAAGTGAGAGTGAAGGACTAGAGGGCAGTGGGAGCGATTCAGATAGGGAAGATGCTGTGAGAGGCGGGTGGGACCTGATATTCAGCTGGGAATGACTAAAACAGTAAATAAACACAAGACATATATATACTCTATTAGCCACAACACAACCAGGCTTATATTTAATATGCCACTAATTAATCCCGCATAACAAACACCTCCCCCCTCCCGTCCATATAACCCACCAATACAACTCAAACACCTGCACAACACACTCAATCCCACAGCCCAAAGTACCGTTCACCTCCCCAAAGTTCATACAGCACATATATTTCCCCAAAGTCCCCAAAGTTACGTATGTGACATGCACATAGCGGCACGCACGTACGGGCAAGCGATCAAATGTTTGGAACCCACAGCTGCGTAGTCACGGTACCGCGTCTGCGTATACAACTCAAAGTCCTCCTGGTAAGAGTCTCTGTTGTCCCAGTTCTCCACAGGCCAATGGTAAAGCTTGACTGTCATCTTTCGGGAATGTAAACAATGAAGCCGGCACAACAGTCAGGGGGTGCATTCTACGGCGGGGGTGCGTTATCCGGCACAACACCTGCCGAAATACACCGCTTCCCACTTACAGCGTTCTTCTTTGCTGTCTCCATTGTTCATTGAACAAATTGCAAAAGATTCACCAACACAGATGTCCAGAATACTGTGGAATTTTGCGATGAAAACAGACGACTTAATAGCTGGCCACCATGCTGTCCCAAAATGTCCTCTACAATCCGTGACGTCACGCGCAGGCATCATCATACCGAGACGTTTTCAGCAGGATATTTCGCACAAAATTTAAAATTGCACTTTAGTAAGCTAACCCGGCCATATTGGCATGTGTTGCAATGTTAAGATTTCATCATTGATATATAAACTATCAGACTGCGTGGTCGGTAGTAGTGGGTTTCAGTAGGCCTTTAAGAACAAAATTTCTCAACGAGCTATTGCAAGGAATTTAGGGATTTCACCATCTACGGTCCATAATATCATAAGTTTCAGAGGATCTGGAGAAATCACTGCACGTAAGCGGCAGGGCCGAAAACCAACATTGAGTGCCCGTGACATTCGATTTCTCAGCCCCTACTGCATCAAAAAGCAACATCAGTGTGTTAAAAATATCACCACATGGGCTCAGGAACACTTCAGAAAACCACTGTCAATAACTACAGTTGGTCGCTACATCTGTAAGTGCAAGTTAAAACTCTACTACGCAAAGCCAAAGACATTTATCAACAACACCCAGAAACGCCGCCGGCTTCGCTGGGCTCGAGCTCATCTAAGATGGACTGATGCAAAGTGGAAAAGTGGTCTGTGGTCTGAAGAGTCTACATTTCCAAATTCTTTTTGGAAACTGTGACGTTGTGTCCTCCGGACCAAAGAGGAAAAGAACCATACGGACTGTTATAGGCACAAAGTTCAAAAGCCAGCATCTGTGATGGTATGGGGGTGTATTAGTGCCCAAGACATGGGTAACTTACACAAGTGTGAAGGCACCATTAATGCTGAAAGGTACATACAGGTTTTGGAGCAACATATGCTGCCATCCAAACAGCGTCTTTCTCATGGACGCCCCTGCTTATTTCACCAAGACAATGCCAAGCCACATTCTGCACGTGTTACAACAGCGTGGCTTCATAGTAAAAGAGTGTGGGTACTAGACTGGCCTGCCTGTAGTCCAGACCTGTCTCCCATTGAAAATGTGTGGCACATTATGAAGCATAAAATACAACAACTTAAGATGTACATCAGAATGGGAAAGAATTCCACCTGAAAAGCTTAAAAAATTGGTCTCCACAGTTCCAAAACGTTTACTGAGTGTTGTTAAAAGGAAAAGCGATGTAACACAGTGGTAAAAATGCCCCTGTGCCAACTTTTTTGCAATGTGTTGCTACCATTAAATTCTAGGTTAATGATTATTTGCAAATAAAAATTAAGTTTCTCAGTTTGAACATTAAATATATTGTCTTTGCAGTCTATTCAATTGAATATAAGTTGAAAAGCATTTGCAAATCATTGTATTCTATTTTTATTTACGATTTACACAACGTGCCAACTTCACTGGTTTTGGGTTTTGTACATTACCCAAAATGCTTAGCGGTGAAGACAGGAACTACTAGTAGGTCTGAGCTAATTGTGTCGTTTGAGCAATAAAGAGTTGATATATTGTTACATGTTGTTTTTCATGCTTCGTCTACACAAGAAACAAACATACCCTGGAAAAAATGCCCCTCTTAAAAAGAGTGCAAAAAAATGTATACAATTTATTTTTGCTTGTAATGAGCAAAAAAATCTGCCAATGGAACAAGTCAAATTTGTCTTGGTAAGATTTCTTGAAATAACACATTATATTTAAGCTTTAAAAGCTCAAAAGTGATCTTGAAATGATCAATTAAAACGTATTATTGGTTCGGATTAAGCACTCCTTTTCTACTCTTCGACATATTTTCAATATATTGTATGATGTGCACTGAAGAGGCAGTGATATTAATGGATTAATGGAATTATCTATTTTAGGTCCTGGAGAGATTAGGCTTTGGAAATAGTTTTATCTCAGTAGCTCCTATATTCATTTCATGAGGCCTCGGTCAGGACAAATAATATTCAATTAGAATATTTTCCCCTTTACCGTTCCACACGGCAGGGCTGCCCCCTGAGCCCATTGCTTTTTGCTCTTGCCGTTGAGCCTCTGTTTAACAGCGCTTCGTACCAACCCGCTTATTACGGGCATATGTAGACACAAAATGCAGGTGAACGTCTCTTTCTATGCAGATGACCTCCTTCTATATGTTTCGGACATCTCTGTTTCGATCCCAGCTGCCTAAAATACTCTTAGAAATATAATTTTGGACATGTGTCTGGCTACAAATTGAACTTGGGTAAAAGTGAAATATTTCCTATTAATTCTGCTGCTAAGAAATATACTCTGCACAATTTGCCCTTTAAAATTGCCCCGCAAAGTTTCACATAATTGGGCATCCAGATCACACATACGCTTGCAGAGCTTTATAAAACCAACTTTGTTGCACTGTTGTCTAAAATCCAGGGAGATTTTGTTCCCTGGTCCTCACTTAATTTATCTACTGTGGCTTGTGTCAACTATGTTGAAATGAATGTACTTTCCCATTTGTTTCAGTGTATACCACTTTTCTCCCTCAGTCCTTCTTTTGTAAATTAGATTAGATTTTTTAACAAAAGGACTCACAGAAGGTTTTACTACTGGCCAACCAACATTAAAGTTCTTAAATATTGGCTGCAATATGAAGCATTTAAGCCCCCCCTGTTATGGCTGGTTATGGAGGCTAACTCAACAAAACCAGTACCTCTTAGGAGTCTGGTTCACTCTCCCATCCACTCTTCTACTTACGCTTTTATGAAAAATCCAATCTTAAAAACCTCATTCAGAATTTGGGTCCAGTATAAGCGCTATTTTGGCTTAGAGACTATTTCTAGTCTTGCACCCATCACTGCTAAACATGCTTTCCCTTCCTCTCTTGTCGATAGGGCCGTTTTAAGATGGTCAAGTCTGGGGAACAACAAAATTAAAGATTTTTACATTGACAACATTTTTGTCTTTTTCCAGCAACTTTGTGATACAATTTCACTCCCAAATCAACATTTTTTTTTTTTTTACATATGTACAGATCCGCAGTTTTGTTCATAATACTTTTCTCAGGTTTCCAAACTTACCACCTGGCACAATTTTGGATGTTTTTTTTTTTTAAAAACACTTCCTACTTCAAAATGATTAATAACACATATTTACAACCACATTTTTCATTTACGCCCTGAATCTTTGAATTCAATTAAGTCACTTTGGGAGGGTGACTTAGGATATACCCTATATTGAGGAGAGCTGGACAGAGATTTCAAGTAGAGTTGAAAAGTGTTCTATTTGTGCTAAACACAGCCTCATTCATCCATCCATCCATCCATTTTCTACCGCTTATTCCCTTCGGGGTCGCAGGGGCACTGGAGCCTATCTCAGCTACAATTGGGCGGAAGGCGGGGTACACCCTGGACAAGTCGCCACCTCATCGCAGGGCCAACACAGATAGTACACTCACATTCACACGCTAGGGCCAATTTAGTGTTGCCAATCAACCTATCCCCAGGTGCATGTCTTTGGAGGTGGGAGGAAGCCGGAGTACCCGGAGGGAACCCACGCAGTCACGGGGAGAACATGCAAACTCCACACAGAAAGATCCCGAGGCCGGGATTGAACTCACGATACAAGCTAATACACCATACCTATTATACCAAGGTCCGGCTTGCTGTATGCATGAAGAAGTATAAAGGAATATCGGTATGATGTGATCGGTGTCAATAGTCTCCAGGTAACTTAATGCATATGTTTTGGTTTTGCCCATCCCTGTGCAATTATCAGACTGACATTTGTAATACTTAGTCTTTGGTAATTAGCGAAAAGATTGAACCGAATCCTCTAAGTGGACTATTTAGGGTAGCCCCTCTGTCATCTTCCCTTGGCAAATCCAAAAAGAACTTGGTAGCATTAACTACTTTGTTGGCTGGAAGACTCATTGTGGTGAATTGGAAAGCAACAGCGCCTCCTTGCCACACTTTCTGGATTAAAGATATTCTTTACTTTCTCAAACTGGAGAGAATTAGGCTGACATTGAACGGTTGTTCTGTTAAGTTTCAGGAAGTATGGGGTGGTTTCCGAAATATATAAACGAGACTGATCTCAAATTTAACTCCGATTGAAAAGTAATTGAAAGGTAGACAATTGATGAGCCTTTTGTCTGCTTCTTGTGTACTACTGCACCGTGTTGGGGACACTCAGGAGTGCAGTTCTCAGTGGCTTCATGTCAATATTTGCTTGTTACTTATTTGACTGATGAATGGTTTTTTAATTTTCTAATATATTATTTTTAATTTATCTTATATACTATTTTTGTGGTTTACTTGTTTGGGGGAGAGAAAAAAGAACATTTAACATCTGTTTATTTGTATTTCTGGACTGTATATGTCAAAAATCCTATAAACACATATTTTTAAAAAAAACCTTATGGTGAGTTACACTTACTAGTATTGTGAAGTTTTGTGTCTTATAACAAACTTGTGATGCCCAGAACTAGTATTTTTTTCCACAGAAGATGTAATGCCTAAAAACAAGTTCTTATGTCTAACTGAAAAATTACTATTCAGGAAATTGTGACTTGTATTAAGTTTGTTTAGATAGATGGCACACTGACAAAGCTTAACCTATTGTTACTATAACAATCTACAAGGTTAAGGTAGGTTGCTTCTCTTTCTTCCCCTCCATTTTTCTGCATTCTTTCGTATCTCAAGTTATCATTACGTATATGTATTGTTGCATTTGAACAACTGTATTGTTGATGATAAAGATAAAGTATTGGTATTGTTCATTATCAATAGCGCTATTTCTATTGGTATTTGTATTGCTCCATTTGTAGTGTAATAATGCTCATTGTCATTTCTGTATTATTTTTTATTTTCGCTAACTGCTTGTTTGCTATTACTTTTACCATCATATTTGTACATGTCATATTTGCTGATGTTGCTCTATTGTTGTTGTTGTTGTGTTTGCTGTTGTTGTTTTTGTCTCTCTGTCTAATCCCCCTCTTGTCCCCACAATTTCCCCCTCTGTCTTCTTTTTTTTCTCTTTCTATCCCCTCCTGCTCCGGCCCGGCTGCACCAAATGATAATATAAATACATTTAATAAAGTCAAATACAAATAAGGCAACAAGAGAAGTATCCTACACTTCTCTTTTGTAAAGTAAATCTGAACAGCCGATATGGGCATCTACATCTACTATATGATTTGCCTGAGAAGCTGGACAGGACAAAAAAAAAAAAAAAAAAAGATAGTTTGACTAGAAATTTAAAATATATACTTGGCAAGATTGTGAGTTTGTCCAGTGTACATTTTGATTAAACAGTAAACAGTGCGTGTTTGAGGGCTACTTTAAGACAAGTTCCATTGGCCAAAATGACGCTGATTGGTCAAAATGTGCAGGAAAGTTGGGTGCATTAGTCAGAGTTGCAAGGTCACGCATAATTTGTGAGGATTGTTTGAATTTGTGTTAATTGGTGCGATCGTCACATTGTGAAATCATGGAGGCACTGCAATTAAATTGTAATTTATTCAAATCTTAAGTGTTGTATGTATGTCCACAAAAACAAATAATAAAGTATGAAAAAAAGAAAAAGAATTGTTGAATTTATAAATTAAAACCTTTCTATACATTTATGAAGTGATACAATTTTATATGTTTAGGTGTGATAAACAATTTGGGAGTTTGTTTATATTATACTTCACAGGTTTTTTATTTTTGCTGACCTTCAAAATAAAGGTGTATGCAGTAAAATGTGAAAACCTCTCCTGAACAGGAAGTTGTGTGTCTTTGTGTGGAATTTTGTCCTGAAGTTGTGTGCTGCTGATTTTTGAATCGCAGCATCTGAAGGTCACCTTGAACCACCCCCACCCGCACCGCCCCCTTCCTCCCTCCCCGTGTCTTGCTTTCTGAGCGGCTCTCACCGAGCGGACATCCAGCGCATCGCCAGCAGATGGCTAAAAATGCACTGAGAATCGTCTCTCCCAGTCCTTGCCCATTCTGTTGCACCGCACATGACCTACTTAGGGGGTGGGAAAATCTGCACCCCATCCCCACCATGCACACTGTGTGTGTGTGTGTGTGTGTGTGTGTGTGTGTCAATGTTCACTTGCAACAGCCCCTGATCAAAACTGTCATATTTCTTCCATCTGATGACACCCTGGCATATGCCAAGGAGGAGAGGGAGGTGTGACGACCACAGGGGGCGAGAAATGTGAAGGAGTGTGTGTGTGTGTGTGTGTGTCATTTTTATGATAAAAGAGGAGGGTCTCTGTTTGCATCAACATGAGCTAGCAATGCAGAGTTGGACATAAACTATTAGAACCTTTAATTCTAGTTTCCAGTGTACTGTAAATATTTTCAATATTTTTAAAAGATTTTCTAGGGTACTGTGCATGGTTTTACATTTCTAGGGAACTGTGTACATTTTTAAGAGTTTGAGTTTCTAGTGTACTGTGTACATGTTTTAGTTTTTAAGAATTACCAGTGTACTGTATGTATTTTTTTTTTTAGTTTTTAAGCGATTCCAGTGTATTGTATATATGTTTTTTTTTTTTTTAAGTTTTTAAGAGTTTACAGTGTACTATATATATGTTTTTAAACATTTTCAAGTTTACAGTGTACTGTATATCGGTATGTTTTAATAGTTTTTAAGAGTTTTCATTGTATTGTATATAGTTATGTTTTTAAAGGTTTTGAGAGTTTCCATGGTACTGTATATAGCAGTGACGTGCGGTGAGGTTCATGGCTGGTAAGGCACTGACTTCATCACAGTCAGAATTACAAACATATGAACCCTAAAGAGTATCTTATTCACCATTTGATTGGCAGCAGTTAACGGGTTATGTTTAAAAGCTCATACCAGCATTCTTCCCTGCTTGGCACTCAGCATCAAGGGTTAGAATTGGGGGTTAAATCACCAAAAATTATTCCCGGGCGCGGCGCCGCTGCTGCCCACTGCTCCCCTCACATCCCAGGGTGTGATCAAGGGGATGGGTCAAATGCAGAGGACAAATTTCACCACACCTCGTGTGTGAGACAATCATTGGTACTTTAACTTAACTTTAACTTTACACATACAAACTGCAGCACACAAAAAAGCAACATTTAATAAAAAAAAACGTTATTATGGTCTTACCTTTATGTAATATATTGGGTTGGAGGCAATAACCAGGCGAGGTGATGAAGTACGTTTCTTTACTGTAGACTTCAGAACAGACTCAACACACTTGAAGTCAGGTGCGCAACACCACGTAAATCGTTGGCCAACCAAAAAGTAACCACAGTACGCTATAGCCAACATTAACCAGGAGATGGCAACAGACAAACATAGATCACTCTATTACATTCCTCCCCTTTTAGAAATGTAGAAGTTACTCAATAGAAATAAACAACCCAACCAAAAAATGCAGCAGCTCAATAAGAAGCCAAAAAGTGCAAAAACAATAATGTTCGTGTTGGAGGAGTTGTGAATGAATGAAATATGAAATCCGTGCTGCAGTCTGCAGGTGTACCTAATGTTGTGGCCCTGCAGTCATTCACAACTCCTCCAACACGAACATTATTGTTTTTGCACTTTTTGGCTTCTTATTAAATAACTTTTTTTAAATAGATTCAATCTTGCACGTGGAAAGTTTAAGTGTGGGCTTTAGTTGATATAACACTCCCGTCAGGGGGTGCATTCTACGGCGGGAGTGCATTCTCTACCACCAGGAGGCGGGATTACTGCGAGCCTCACACAGTGCGTCTTCGCAGCAGTTTTATGATTGCTCAGCACAAGAAATACGTTACACACATACAGTTGTTGACAAAATACACTGTACATTATATACCTCAGCTAACTAAACTATGGAAATGTATAATATAATTCATATAGCAATACGGTCTCACTGCACAGCAGGCCAGCAGTTAGCCGCAATCCATGGTGAGGCACAATTGAGTGACGTGCCTCAACTGGCTGCGGATCACCGCACCGTCTCTTCTCAGTATTTGAACGGCAAATGTGAAAATTCAGCGATTTTGAATAAAAAAAAAATCTAAAACTGGTGAAGTTAAATGGAAAATAACTTTATAGTATAATCACTGGATACATTTAACAATTTAATTAATTTTTTTTCTTTTTACATTTTTTTTCTTTCCATGATGGCAGGTGAGGCCCCGCCTCACCTGCCTCTAGTGACTGCACGTCACTGGTATATAGGTATGTTTTTAAACAATTTTAAGAGTTTCCAAGATACAGGTGTGTTTTTAAACTTCTTTAAGAGATTCCAGTGTACTGAATACAGATATGTTTGTAAACGATTTTAAGAGTTTCCAGTGTACTCTGAATCTATGTTTTTAAATGTTAAGAGTTTCCTGTGTACTGTATTTAGGCATGTTGACATTTTTTTTAAGAGTTTCCAGGGTACTGCATACGTTTTTAGTTGTTAATAAACTTTAAAGGCATTCATATGTTCAACCACAGAAAAATGTTAGCCTGTTAATTCCTAGTTTTGATTTACTTTCACACTGGATGCTTCCTAATCCATCCCTCATCCATCTCTGAAGACTTTACTGTCAACAAATCGTGTGTGCGCATGTGTGTGTGAGTGCGCGCACGTGCAGCGCGCCATGCTAGTGCCTAAAATACAACAGCGCGTGACCTTCTTCACCGGCTGTCCTCGTTCTGAGGCGCTGTCGAGGGAAAGGAAAGAACCTCATAGGAACCTAAATTAATTCTTTGCTTTGAGGCCTGACATAACATTATGTCTAATGAATTAATTTGGAAATTAGAATAATTCATGAAATGAATTAAAATAAATATTTTACGTAATGCAAATAAATTAAATAATCTGATTTTAAAATGTGATATAATTTAATAAAAATAAAAATTTAATTAGGCAAACCTGAGATTCAATACAGAAGATGCAGACATTGATATAATGGGTTTTTATTTTTATTTTTTTTTTACAAAAATGCAAATAGTCCAAATATTATAAATATTCTCATGATTATTTTTTATAAAGACAGACTTTTGGTTACAGCTCTTGTATTAGTGGTAGTTGGCGTACCTAACAAAGTCTCTGATCAGTGCATTACTGCCATAAAATACGTCAATATCCCCTCATGTCCTAACTGTATTTCTTAATTCTGAGGCGGCGTCATGTCTTGTCCAAACACCTTCCATCCGGGCCGAACATACAAAAACAAAAACGCAGTCACAAGTTGTGTGCACCTTACCGTGCACACAACATGCACGCGTGGCATAAAATGGACAGGATCAATTAAGGGAGACACTTCTTCATTAATATTCTTCTTGCAATGTCACTCATGAATATGAAAATCACCTGCAGCACTGGAGGAGACCAACGCTTATTGAAGCAGAAGCTTCCCAGTGTGTGTGTGTGTGTGTGTGTGTGTGCACCTTTTGCTTTCTCAGAATGTCATACTCAGCAGCAGGAATGTAGGGAAAAAATAATTATTCCCACCGTTAAAGGAGAGCATGTCTCAATCTGAATGCTTTCAATGTAGCGTTTGTAATGTTTGCTTGTTGTCATGGAGATAAAAGGACAGGCGTTGATCGTATTTGGGCTGAGACTTTGTATGTGTAAGCAACTATAAATATTTGATATGTGTTTATATTGACAAATGTGCTGTTTTTAACTGTAATATTTTTTCATTTAAGAACATTTATTTTTTATGTGTAGCTTGTGTGCTACTGTGTGCTTAGCTGTTGTGTAGTTGCTAGCTCCAAATTTGCCTTTAGCGTACCATGTTTACCTTTTCTAAATGACCAGACTGAAATACAAGAAAAAAACAACCTTGTGTGCCTATTGGAAGACATTTAGATGTTAACTGGCTGTCCAGCTTTGCACAACTAAACACGCTGCAGGACTGTGTGTATCGCAGATTTTAGATGCAAGACATTTACATATTAGTTTTTTTTGCTGATATCGGGCCCATATCAATATTGGATCGGGACACCACCTAACTATGACAACGCTACTAGGGGAGGACAAAAGCCAAAAAAAAAGCAAAATTCATTATAATGTTATTCTGTTGATGCTCACTGAACTCTCGTCTTGTTTTTCCCCACATTTTGGTCAAATTCTACGCCTTTGTGTGCGTACCAGTTGTGCAGAGAATGTTCCTCAGAGAGAACTTCAGAAGCACACGTGCACAAGCGTTCATTATGTATGCAGAGCTCTGATGAGTAACCACATGCGCACTCGCACACGCACTATCGCACACACGCGCACAATGGATGTTTTTTTGCTGCCTTTCTGGGAATAGTGTGCGTGTGTGCGCGCGTGTGCATTATTGATGTGCACCCACCAGGCTGCGCTGATATACATCAAAGTGTACGATGATGAAGGAACAGATTAGTGGACACCACGCTGAGTTTTACAATCTGTTTGCAACGCCTCCTAGATTGTCCTCAACATGTCAAGGTGGTCCCATGTAGATTCTTTCTGGTAGTTACCCAAACAACGCCCACCCGCCCGTCCTTGCCGTGGACTCATGATTCACTCCGAATTAACAGATAGCACAAAGGATGGATGGAGGACAAGGGGAGGGGTGGTACTGTTCTACGTTGCCATGACGACCAGCACTCCTGCTTGTGTGTGTGCGTGCGTGATAAACGTGTGTGTGTGTCTGTGGAAGTTTCATTTGAGGCTAGCATCACAATCATACTCACATAATTGTAATTTGATAGAATTTTACCAAAATTCCTTAATCTTCACATCTGATGTCTGAATTCTGCAAAAACACTTAAGGAGTAATTGTGTAATTTATGCTTTTTATTTGTTTATTTTTTTGCCCCACACAAAGGAGGGTGCATTCTTACTTTTTTGTCAACATAGACTGTGTGACCACTTGTTGCTGAGCTTCTTTTTACACTTGTACGACAATTGAGACAGCAAAAAGACACTACACAACTCCTTCAAAGTAAGAGCGGTTAAATTCTTTTTACACTTGTACGACAAGTGAGAATGCCAAAAAGAAACAGCACACAACGCCTTCAAAGTAAAAGTGGTTAACTTCTTTTTACACTTGTACAACAATTGACAACGACAAAAAACACTGCACACAACTCCTCCAAAGTACAGGCCGTTCACTTCTTTTTACACTTGTACGACAATTGAGAATGCCAAAAAGACACTGTACACAACTCCTTCAAAGTAAGAGCGTCAACTTATTTTTACACTTGTACAACAACTGAGGTTTCGGGTGAAAAAATGGGAACTAATTAACTTTTAAGGTACGTCTTTGTCGTCAAAGGGAAAGTATTTTATCGTTTTTACGAAAGTGGTAAACTTCTTTTTACAGTGTCACAGATGAGAATATAACAAAACAAATCCCCTTTGTCAATAACGTTAAGACTGAGCATCTTATTGTTTTCGTGTATGGACATGAACAGTTATTAGCTTCCTTATACACTTAATAATAATAATAATGGATTAGATTTTATATCGTGCTTTTCTATTGTTAGATACTCAAAGCACTCACAGAGAAGTGGGAACCCATCATTCATTCACACCTGGTGGTGGTAAGCTACATTTGTAGCCACAGCTGCCCTGGGGTAGACTGACGGAAGCGAGGCTGCCAGTTTGCGCCTACGGCCCCTCCGACCACCACCTATCATTCATTCATCATTCATTCACCAGTGTGAGCGGCACCGGGGACAAGGGTGAAGTGTCCTGCCCAAGGACACAACGGCAGCGATTTTGGATGTCAAGAGGCGGGGAGAGAACCTGCAACCCTCAGGTTTCTGGCACGGCCGCTCTTCCCACTACGCCATACCGCCCCTTGTATATCAACTGATTTGTTGTCAAGTATTACTTTGTCAAATTAGAGTGAGTACTGACTGTTTTATTGCTTTTATATCAGATTAAAAACACACACTTATTTTTACATTTTCTCACAATTAAAACATGTTGACATGTGACTCAAAACATTGCCTGTATAGTGTACAGTTAATACAGGCTTATCTTAGATGGCCACCGTTTGAGCCTGGAACAGACTATTTCTACTTCTATTACGTCCCATGATGGAAAACTAAAGTCATCTTCTAAAAATGCATTTGATTTGCCTGTAGAGCTCACAAACTAAACACCATCTGATATCAGATGATAAACTGGCTGGTCCAAGGTCACAAAGTGGTATGTGATGATGTCATTATTCAGACCGCCACCAATCTCCGGTAAAGGCTTGTACAATATGTCACGCGGCCTCTTATGGTAATTGCTGTGCCACATACTGTACATTGCTCTGCAGGTCAGGTATGTTATTATGCTAGTATGTTTTGTAATACCAGACTGCACTGGAGAGTGGTGATAAAAAAACATGGTATCCAACTGACAAAACCAACTGTCAGATGTTTTTGCTTACTTTTGGCCTTTCGTCCAAAATCTGCTGGCGGATGTCCTTATGTTTCTCCTGCAGACGCTCCTGGCGCTTACTCTGGGCGTCCTCCAGCTACACACACACGCACGCACCCACGCACACACACACGCACGCACACACGCACACACACACACGCACACACACAAAGACACACACTGGAATTAGCTAATTCAAATATTGAACTATTATATTAAATATAATAATTTATTATTACAAATAAATGCATTAATTTTATCATTGTATTATTATATTTTAATTATATTTATAATAATAATAATTAACATTGCCTTTTCTTTTGGTGACATCACTAAGTACAAAAAAATTAAGACAAACTTAACTCAATTCTATCTATCTATTCATTTATTTTTCAAAATAATTAGGAATGTATGATTTTTTTAATATTATGTAAGGCAAATATTTTTCCTTGATGTCTCTGCGATTATAGTATGTGTCCTAATATACAAAATTCCAAAAAAAAAAAAATCAGAAGTATACAGTATGACCCAAATGACCAAATGATGGGACTTGGGGAAGGCATGTTTTTTTTGTGTGTTAAATGGTTATTAATATGTCACACATGTCTTTTCGCTATTATCATAACAGCCTAACTCTTGTATTGAATCTACAAATCCCGTTTCCATGTGAGTTTGGAAATTGTGTTAGATGTAAATATAAACGGAGTACAATGATTTGCAAATCTTTTTCAACCCATATTCAATTGAATGCACTACAAAGACAACATATTTGATGTTCAAACTCATAAACTTTTTTTTTTTTTGCAAATAATAATTAACTTAGAATTTCATGGCTGCAACACGTGCCAAAGTAGTTGGGAAAGGGCATGTTCACCACTGTGTTACATCACCTTTTCTTTTAACAACACTCAATAAATGATTGGGGACTGAGGAAACTAATTGTTGAAGCTTTGAAAGTGGAATTCTTTCCCATTCTTGTTTTATGTAGAGCTTCAGTCGTTCAACAGTCCGGGGTCTCCGCTGTTGTATTTTACGCTTCATAATGCGCCACACACTTTCGATGGGAGACAGGTCTGGACTGCAGGCGAGCCAGGAAAGTACATGCACTCTTTTTTTTACGAAGCCACGCTGTTGTAGCACATGCTGAATGTGGCTAGGCATTGTCTTGCTGAAATAAGCAGGGGCGTCCATGAAAAAGACGGCGCTTAGATGGCAGCATATGTTGTTCCAAAACCTGTATGTACCTTTCAGCATTAATGGTGCCTTCACAGATGTGTAAGTTACCCATGCCTTGGGCACTAATGCACCCCCATACCATCACAGATGCTGGCTTTTGAACTTTGCGTCGATAACAGTCTGGATGGTTCGCTTCCCCTTTGGTCCGGATGACACGATGTCGAATATTTCCAAAAACAATTTGAAATGTGGACTCGTCAGACCACAGAACACTTTTCCACTTTGCATGAGTCCATCATAGATGATCTCTGGCCCAGAGAAGCCGGGGGCGTTTCTGGATGTTGTTGATAAATGGCTTTCGCTTTGCATAGTAGAGCTTTAACTTGCACTTACAGATGTAGCGACGAACTGTATTTAGTGACAGTGGTTTTCTGAAGTGTTCCTGAGCCCATGTGGTGAAATCCTTTAGCGATTGATGTCAGTTTTTGATACAGTGCCGTCTGAGGGATCGAAGGTCAAGGTCATTCAATGTTGGTTTCCGGCCATGCCGCTTACGTGGAGTGATTTCTCCAGATTCTCTGAACCTTTTGATGATATTACGGACCGTAGATGTTGAAATCCCTAAATTTCTTGCTATTGCACTTTGAGAAACGTTGTTCTTAAACTGTTTGACTATTTGCTCACGCAGTTGTGGACAAAGGGGTGTACCTTGCCCCATCCTTTCTTGTGAAAGACTGAGCATTTTTTGGGAAGCTGTTTTTATACCCAATCATGGCACCCACCTGTTCCCAATTAGCCTGCACACCTGTGGGATGTTCCAAATAAGTGTTTGATGAGCATTCCTAAACTTTATCAGTATTTATTGCCACCTTTCCCAACTTCTTTGTCACGTGTTGCTGGCATCAAATTCTAAAGTTAATGATTTGCAAAAAAAAAATGTTTATCAGTTTGAACATCAAATATGTTGTCTTTGTAGCATATTCAATTGAATATGGGTTGAAAATGATTTGCAAATCATTGTATTCCGTTTATATTTACATCTAACACAATTTCCCAACTCATATGGAAACGGGGTTTGTAATACAGGTGTACATAATGCAGTGTCTTCTTGATGTAGATTTATGATATGAGTGTAAAATGTCAACGATATGCAAAAGAGGGTATGCCCAGAGCATAAAAAAGTAAAAGAATGAATGAAACGTACCCGTTTTATGTACTGCACCACCTCATTGACAAATGATCTGTTTATCTCCAGCTTCTCTCTGCAGGGCACAAAGTGAGCATCGATTTAGCTTGCTTGTCTCTGGCGACATCTAGGGGATTTATGAAGGAAGCACAACAACATGCAAACAATGCCACTACATGCGCACACACGTATTTGCACTGACAGACACACACACACACACACACACACACACACACACACACACACACACACACACACACACACACACACACACACACACACACACACACACACACACACACACACACACACACTCACTCCTCTGTGATGTTCTTGTCTTTGGACTTGGCTTCACTGATCTTCTCCTGTCTCTTCTTGTCCATTTTCTTCTTCAGGTCCTTCTTCTCCCTAAGCACAAAGACAAAGAAAAGTAGGGTAATGAAGATGTTGGGTTTTAAGAGAGCGTGTGTGTGTCTGTTTGGGTGATGGATCTCACTTTTCGCAGATGTCCCTCAGCTTCTTGAGCTGTGCACTCTGGCACTCCTCGGCGAGGGCGGTCAGTTTCTCTACTAGCTGAGAGCAGGACACAAAGCGAGATGTTGAATCGCGTCTTCTCTTTCTATCAGCGTCAAACTATTTATTAACAATTATGAACTCTTTTAACTACTATGAATTGCTCTCTTCAGACAGCTTTTAAAGTGGCAGGGAGAACCTGTATCTGAAGAAGAGCAGTTTGAACCCAAACGTTTTTAATAACTACCGACCTGTATCCAACTTACAGTTTTTAAGTAACATTTTTGAAAAACAGTTTTTTAACCAAGTCAATGACTTTTTAAATATAAAAAATATTTTAGAAAGACATCAGTCTGGTTTCTGGATCAACCGCAGTACCGAGACAGAACTTTTTAAGATTTTAAATGACATCAGGTGGAATTTTAGATAATAAAAAACTAACAGTAACTGCTTTTGACACATCAGACCATCACATTTTATTGAAGAGACTTTGACACCTGGTGGGCCTCTCTGGTACTCTTTTAACTGGTTGCACTCTTATCTCATCGACAGATGTTTTTATGTATGTATGGATGCGTGTTCCTTGAGATAAGATGGGGGGTTCCTCAAAGCTCAGTTTTACGTCCCATTCTTTTTAATCTTTATACGCTGCCTCTTGGAGACGTCATTAGGAGACACGGCATCAGCTTCCACAGTTACACTGATGATATACAGTTGTACATTGCCGTGTCTCCTGATGACACAAGACCAATAGATACCCTTTTTCACTGCATTGTAGACATCAAGTCATAGATGGCAGTGAATTCCCTACAGCTCAACCAAAACAGAAGAGAGGTTTTAGTTATAGGCCCTGATGGCCAGAGGGAGAAACTTTTACCAAAATTACAGGATTTTTAAACTAAAATAAAAAATCGGACAAAAATAGGTTTTTATCATCTTAAGAACGTTGCCAGAGTCCGCCCGATTTCTCTCAGGCTAACACGGAGGTGCTAATGCATGCTCTTAAATCCTTTCGTTTAGACCAGAGGTCCCCAAACTACGGCCCGCGGGCCGCATACGGCCCACCAGCGTCCAAAATCGGGCCCGCGGTAAGGCCCAAGTTAAAAAATATATATTTTTAGTTGTTTTTTTAATTATTATTTTTTTTAAATCTGTCCTTTCTAATCCATTTTCTACCGCTTGTGTCTCATAGCCGCTCAGGCAAATCATATTGTCTAAAAATGCATTCTCCCATCGATAACAGGCACGGGTAGATTTTGCGCTGTGTGCAGGCGCCAAGTCCTGTTGGAACTTGAAATCTCCATCTCCATAGAGCAGGTCAGCAGCAGGAAGCATGAAGTGCTCTAAAACTTGCTGGTAGACGGCTGCGTTGACCCTGGATCTCAGGAAACAGAGTGGACCGACACCAGCAGATGACATGGCACCCCAAACCATCACTGATGGTGGAACCTTTACACTAGACTTCAGGCAACGTGGATCCTGTGCCTCTCCTGTCTTCCTCCAGACTCTGGGACCTCGATTTCCAAAGGAAATGCAAAATTTGCTTTCGTCAGAAAACATGACTTTGGACCACTCAGCAGCAGTCCAGCTGGTGTCGGTCCACTCTGTTTCCTGAGATCCAGGGTCAACGCAGCCGTCTACCAGCAAGTTTTAGAGCACTTCATGCTTCCTGCTGCTGACCTGCTCTATGGAGATGGAGATTTCAAGTTCCAACAGGACTTGGCGCCTGCACACAGCGCAAAATCTACCCGTGCCTGGTTTACGGACCATGGTATTTCTGTTCTAAATTGGCCCGCCAACTCCCCTGACCTTAGCCCCATAGAAAATCTGTGGGGTATTGTGAAAAGGAAGATGCAGAATGCCAGACCCAAAAACGCAGAAGAGTTGAAGGCCACTATCAGAGCAACCTGGGCTCTCATAACACCTGAGCAGTGCCAGAAACTCATCGACTCCATGCCACGCCGCATTAACGCAGTAATTGAGGCAAAAGGAGCTCCAACCAAGTATTGAGTATTGTACATGCTCATATTTTTCATTTTCATACTTTTCAGTTGGCCAACATTTCTAAAAATCCCTTTTTTGTATTAGCCTTAAGTAATATTCTAATTTTGTGACACACGGAATTTTGGATTTTCATTTGTTGCCACTTCAAATCATCAAAATTAAATGAAATAAACATTTGAATGCATCAGTCTGTGTGCAATGAATAAATATAATGTACAAGTTACACCTTTTGAATGCAATTACTGAAATAAATCAAGTTTTTCAAAATATTCTAATTTACTGGCTTTTACCTGTATATATATATAGTGGCGAAATTGGTAGAGTGGCCGTGCCAGCAATCGGAGGGTTGCTGGTTCAATCCCCACCTTCTACCATCCAAGTCAAGTCCGTTGTGTCCTTGGGCAAGACACTTCACCCTTGCTCCTGATGGCTGCTGGTTAGCGCCTTGCAAGGCAGCTCCCGCCATCAGTGTGTGAATGTGTGTGTGAATGGGTGAATGTGGTAATACTGTCAAAGCGCTTTGAGTACCTTGAAGGTAGAAAAGCGCTATACAAGTATAACCCATTTATCATTTATATATATATATATATATATATATATATATATATAAGTTTTTTTTAACCCAATGCGGCCCCCGAGTCAAAAAGTTTCGGACCCCTTGTTTAGACTATTGTGATACTTTGCTGTCTGGCATTCCCCAAAAGAATATCAGAAGTTTACAATTATTACAAAACTCAGCTGCATGCGTGCTGACGAGGACCAGAGGGTGGGAGCACATTACACCAGTTTTAAAGTCACTGCATTGGCTTCCCCTCCGCTTCAGGGTCGATTTTAAAGTTCTATTATTAGTTTTGTCTTAATGGCCTTGCGCCTTCTCATCTATCTGACCTGCTTTTACCGTATCAACCCACGCG